>NW_020448786.1:1079162-1103226 GCF_003343035.1 Apteryx rowi
AAAGTGGGTCCCATTCATCATGCTCACTGTTTCCATAAGCCTATAGCTATTTGCACAGGAGGCCTGGATGCAGGAGATATACCAAGCTAGGCAGCTGGCAATGTGTGAACAAGAGAGCTGAAGGGAGTGATCCTACACTACACAACTGCACATATGCAAAAGTACATAATAGATATTGGTCTAGGTGCTGTGGCAGTTCTAGCCAATCTCCCCCATGTTGTACACCAATAAGCATGGATTTACTCAAGGAGCTAAAAGGGAAGAGTCTGCAATTAGCACTGACTGGCACTAATCGTGCTCTGGTCTTACATCATATAGTTAAAATCTCCCTTCTCAAAGTCCAAGACTCCCATTTAGATTGAGGCCATGTCAGCCCAAACCAACAGCAGAATAAATCCTGCTCAGAAACGATTACAGTCATACAACTGATTTGGTTAGTTGTACATGAACCATTTGCCTTTTACTTTTCTTTGTTCTGTCTTTAACAGGCTATTTCTTTTTTTTAAATGAGCATTAACCTTTAAGTTATGCTAAATGTTAATGCACTCCATGAACTTAAAAATCATGCTTCCTTCTGCAAATGTTGTTACAACTAACAGCTAAAGCACCAGTCCTGCTACTGTTTGCAGATTCAGCTCTCAGCTCAAATACCAGGTGGCCTGGATTTTCACACAACCCACATTTCAGCTGTAGAACTCACTGCTACAAGGTGCACCGGAGGTCAAAACCAGAAATGCATTCGAAAGCACATTTAAGGCCAGATCCATCAGTGATTATTAGATATGAATGTCCAGATTCAACCTCCCACTTAAATACCCAAACTGTTGCTCAGTGGAGAAGGCTGACTCTATACATCTCCTCTGCTATTTCTTTTCCTCTGTGCATGCATCATTGTTTACTACCAGATATCAGACATGAATATGTGGACCTGGGGCCTGATAGAGTAGGACTGTTCCTATGCTCAAAATTACAAAGTTAAAGTGATTAGAAAAATTGCTATTGTTACTTCATTCCTTTCCCTTTAGAGCAAGTGTGCCATTTGCACAAGCAGCTCTTAAAACAAAAGCTGCAAAATTTATTATAACTTTTAGGTTTAATTTTAATTGAGTAGACTTCAAGGTGATTACATCCCTTGATTCTAGTTCTGAAGTGCTCTGAAATCCAAGGGTTTTGGGCCTGTTAGATATATCAAGTCACCTGTGCAGTGCAACATGCAGTTAACTATACTCCAAACTTCAGAGCACTGGGGATTAGGAGTGGTGGACCTGGGCTTTTGCTTTGGACCCAGTTAACTGCCATGGAATTAGCATGGTGTCATAGGTATCATCAGATCCCATGCAGCCTAAATAGAAATGCTGTGAGAGAGCAAGTGGGTGGGAAGACTGGAAGGAGTGGATGTCACTGAGCTCGCACTGTAATCTAATTCTAGATTGTTTTAGGCCTCCCATCTCATCCTCTCCTTTTCTTCCTGTTTCTAGGAAAGAAAATAGCCTCCACCCTGCTAATGATCCCTCAGGGGAGGCAGCATTAAGAGGCAACATTTGCTGCAGCAGAGAAAAGCCATGGCTGCCGCTGCTGCAGCACACAGCATTGGCCAAAGAGTATCTGCAACCTACAGACATCAACTAATCTACGTGGGTGAGGAAGGACCCTCCCCGCACGGGAACTCAGCTGATTCAGAGAGGGAGGGGAACAGCTTTACAGTGAAAACAAACCTCTGAGCTTCTCAGAACCCAATAATGTCTATGCACTCTCTGGGAGATAATTTACAGAAAGATAGGAACAAACATACCCAAACAGAAAGACATATAGTTGGAAACATTCTTTGAATGTGGCATTTCACAGTGAAAACACAGGGAAGATGGTTTCAGAAGTTCTTCAGCTTCCTCACTAGCAGGCAACTACAGATTCTTCTCACTTTGTTTTTCCATAACTTCTTTGCCTCCCTCCTCCTTGCTGAATGCTTAGGGCCAGCTTCTGAGCATCTTCACTAAAGCCACTGGAAACAGGTAAGAAAGCAAAAAGGGGCCCTTCACTCTTCTTCCATAATTTTTTTTTCTCCCCTTCCATTCCACACTCCTGTCCCAGCTCAGCTACTGTCTAATCAGCCTGCAGTGACAGCCACAAAAATGGTGTTAACTATCTTTCTCCTCACTTACCTTTCRCTCGCTGCTAAGTGAACATCCTATAATTCTTGCCCTGGAAAAACTTTGTCATCTCAGAGAGAAAGCAACTTTTCCATTACTCTCTCCCACTCCCTGATCCTGCCTCTGCCAGTGGAGAGTGTGAAAATGCAATGCTCCAGGTTTGCTAACCACAAAGCCCGACATCAATTTATGACAGGGAATATGACCTGGGAGAAAAATGAGGAGGGAAGAAGCAGGAAACATTCGATAATCCCTCAATTAAATACTAAGATGTTGAATCTCGTACTTTGTTCTCATTGATTTGGGAAACAATAAAAACCATACTGGTATTTCCTAGGAAAACATATAAAAATTATCTGAGGCAGGCATTCCTATCAATAAAAATGATCATACTGGTGTCAGACCAAAGATCCATTTAATACCCTTGGTAGTAACCAAGAAAAGGTGCCAGAAGAAGGCAAAAACAGTGGTATTTCCCAAAATGTTCTTCCTGCCTCCAACAGGTTGCGGCTTATGGCTTAGGCTCTGAGGCCTAAGTTCCAATGCATTTAGTATCCCTAATGGATTTGTTTTTCATGAACCTGTCCAGTATCCCCTTGAGCCCATGTAAGCTCCAGCATCCATAATACCTGTAGCAAGGAATCCCACAATTTGACTACGCATTGTATGAAGAATCACTTCTTTCTGTACCTCAGTTCAGTAGAGCTTCCTTCAAGCTTTACCTTGTATGAAAAGCCATCAGCTGTGTATGAATGCATAAAATGAATGTTATTCCTAAAAACTTGTTTACATTTTACCCACACTGTCCCACCATTCTGCTGACACCCTCTACTGACAAGGAGCTGAGAAGTGTCAGTACAGTGTCAATACCCTTGCAGAACAAGCCTGAATGGAGTCTACATCCTTAACAAACAGCACATGGCTTTCCATGAGCTGGATATAGGAAGCAGAACCGAAAAAAAAAAGAAAAAGAAAAAGAAAAAGAAATATGAAAAAGTTAAAAAAAAAAAAAAAGGGACTGAGCAAAGAGAAAAGAAAAGAAGGTGACTATCTATGGTGAAACAGGTTATTGTATCGAAAAAGGGAATCTGTAATTTCTACTTTAAGGACACAAAGAAGTCTTTCAGGGAAGTTTACATATCTTTTGAATTTCTGCCCAAGTAATTCAGCAAGTAGAAAGATGTTTTAAATGACAGCCCCCCCTCTCCCCTGACTGCATACTTGGAGATGTTTAGATGCCATATTTATTCCATCAAGCTCATGAAACAAGTTACACCCGAGAAGTGTGCTCCAGAGATGCCAATTTCAGACAGTTGGGTATGAGTAACTAGCACGGAGGTCTATGATCTCCCTAGTTTTAGTCAATCCACCTCCCACTTGGACCATTTCTCAACACAGTCAGGGAAGATTCATAAAGCTGTCCACCCTTTTGGATGACTCTACAGTCCTGATGGAGCAACAGCTTGGGGCACACACTGCAGTTAGCCACCCACACAAATAGGTTAATACACTTTTTGTTGATTCATAAACCTAGATCTAACAGCAGAATCAAACCTTTTGTTCATTATTTTGGAATGAAACATCAGCTAACATTTTTTACAGATGACTGTCAAGGCAAAATCCTGGACTGAAGATTCTTGCTTATCTAAAATGAAGTTCAGCTACACCCTTTAAGGCAAAGCCATGTCTATTAAAAGAAATAAAGAAAACCCAGATCATAATCCTGGAATATTCAGCCAGATGCTGTACTCTGTGTTTTCCATTATGTCTAGATTTTGCAGGGGTCCTCTGAACAGCAAATGCTATTACTGTGCTACATAATCCCTACTCACTGTGGACTAGTTAAGGATGGATTTGTATAGCCTTAACTGCAAATTCTTCTGCTTTGGGGTGTTCTTGCTGAGCCTTTAATAACATAGCTTTGAAGTTTAATTACTCTCTCAACAGTTGCAACCATTATACTTGAGATATATACAAGATGAGTAATAAGCTTGTAAAGTAGGAGTTAACTTTAATCAAAAAGGGAGAACATGAGGAAAGTTTTATTCATCAATAGCTTTGACAAAATTAACTTTAGTGTCAGGCACATCAAGTCCAATTTTAAAATCACAGGAGATCTGCCCTCTTGCTCTTTCCAGCAAATTCTATTCAATCACTAATTATGAAAGAGAGGAAGAGTTGCCAATCAAAGAAAAAAGATTCACAACTGCCAAYTGACTTTACTACTAATATAATGGAAAAAATGTGCAGAACAGCCACCCAGAAAATGACTGCCCACAACATTTTGAAGAAAGAGTTACATCAGAAGATGGCCACAGATTACATAATTGGCACACAACTGAACTAAGCTAATGCACAGACCTAGAATGAGAGACTATTGACACAAAAACAACTCTGACATAAAGATATGTTACTGCATCCCCTTTTTTAGAGAAGGGGAAAGATTAGCAACCTATGTGACAGCTAATAGAGGACAGACCTTTATGATGGAAGCATTTACGGAATATTTTATAAGACCGATCTTTTTTTTTGACCTCTCCACAATACTGTGAAACCACCACAGCAATAATACTCTTACTTTTGCAAAAAGAACACCAAAGAAGAAACTAAAAATGCAGATCCAGTCAGCAACCTCCTTTTCTATCTTTCTCATCATTTGCTTGATAACAAAGACCCAGCTTTAGGTAATATCATACATATGAAAATGCCTATATAGAAGTATGTAACTGCAATAACACCTTTACACAGTTGGCAATTTGAAGTATAAACACATTGTGGCATACACTTCATATAATCAACAATAAATACAAAACTGTACATTTAGACTCCAGTTCTGCCACTGTATTTTCTCAGGCACCTACCTCTATTCAGAAAGCATCCTTTGCAGAGTAAGCATGTATCAGCAAATAGGGGTACAAAAAAGTATATGCAATTTAATACATAATACATACGAAATGCTGCTGAAAACTGAGTTAAGAATGAAAATCCTAGTTGTAAAAAGCTAAACATTGCATCAGCAGAGATTTCTATTGCAAAAAAAAAGAGGTTGAAAACGTGTGTTAGAAATCTGATAGATTCCAACACTAAAGTCGTCTTAGAGTGGAACAAACAGGTAATATTCTCAAAGCCTGAAGACACTCTTACTACCTCCGCTAGTTTAAAGGAGCCTTCTATGATGGAATGACTGACTGGGCAGATGAGGAGAGAGCAGTGGATGTTGTCTACCTTGACTTCAGTAAGGTTTTTGACACTGTCTCCCATAACATCCTCACAGGCAAGCTGAGGAAGTATGGGTTAGATGACCCAACAGTGCGGTGGATTGAGAACTGGCCATATGGCAGAGCTCAGAGGGTTGTGATCAGTAGCTCAAAGTCTAGTTGGAGCCTGTAGATAGCAGTGTCCCMCAGGGGTCAATACTGGGTCCAATCCTGTTCAAATTATTCCCCAGTGACCCGGATGAAGGGACAGAGTGTAATCTCAGCAAGTTTGCTGATGATACAAAACTGGGAGGAGTGGCTGATACACCAGAGGGCTGTGCTGCCATTCAGAGGGACCCTGACAGGCTGGAGAGGTGGGCRGAGAGGAACCTCATGAAGTTCAACAAAGGCAAGTGCAGAGTCCTGCACCTGGGGAGGAATAACCCCATGCACCAGTACAGGTTGGGGGTTGACCTGCTGGAAAGCAGCTCTGCAGAGAAGGACCTGGGAGTGCTGGTGGACAGCAAGTTGACCATGAGCCAGCAATGTGCCCTTGTGACCAAGAATGCCAATGGTATCCTGGGGTGCATTAGGAAGAGCATTGCCAGCAGGTCAAGGGAGGTGATTCTCCCCCTCTACTCAGCCCTGGTGAGGCTGCATCTGGAGTGCTGGGTCCAGTTCTGGACTGACAATGATGACCAAATTTGGAAAACCTCACCAAGGAAAGCAGATTTTTCATGGAACTAGGTGTAAACAAAAACAATGGATTATAATTGAAGCTGTTTTGCAAGTTTAATAACTGATAGATAGAAAACTTGGACCCACACTGATATATTTAGCTATAGCCTGATTTTGACAGAGTTATCAAGACTACTGTCCCACCACAGAAGCCTCTCATCTTTTACAGAACAGTGATAGGGTGCAAGCATATCCCCCTACAGCTTTTTCTCTGTACTAGCGAGCACTGGGGAGAAGGGGGAGAAGCAGCTTCTCTCTCAATTAGAGGAGAGATTTTGCCATTGTTGTTGTTGAAGTTTTTATGTAACTAGCCTGCAGATATATAATTTTATTCTCTTTACAATATTTAGTAATATAAAGGATATAATGTTTGATAACATAGGACATCAATTTTTCTTTGGCACAGCAGGTGTTGAAAAAACGGATAGACTCACTTCACAGCATTTTTTGTTTTAAGTAACCGGGTGAGGAATTTTATTCTATGTCATGAAAGGGATGGTGGCTGACTTGAGAGCTTTGACCTCTGCAAGTTTTTATCAGATATAAAATAATGTTTCTTTTGACTAATTTTTCTTACTCCTTCTACAAACTTCTCTCAATCTTCAGTACCTGCTCTTTTTCTCCTATCATTTTCCAATCTATTCTGGCAGCTGTACTACTTCTGTACATGTGATATATTCTACTAGTTTGTATCAGTTTATACGATATATGAATACCTATAACCACATACACAAAAAATAACGTTGAAAAAATATTAAAGTTGCAAAGTCCAGACTCCAAACGTCATGAAATGGTAGAATTCAAAGATGTCAAGTATATACAGGATTCCCTGATCCAAACTATCATTGCAATACACAGCATGCTGTTCATAAGAAAGGCTCAGTATCTTTGTCTTCTTTTTGCTAGAGATTTTCAAGTGTCAGATATGGTAATAAAACTGGAGTATTATTTCTTTCCAAATGCAGTATTACAACTGATATGAAAGTGTTTAAGGAACTTCTAAGTTCTGTGAGACAAAACACTAGGGTAAGACAATAAAAAAATTTTCACTGAAAAGTCCAATTTTTACCCCGTTCACCCTAACTTTCTAACACTAAAAATCTCCCTCCTTGCCATCTGAACACAGCATGTCTGGTCTCTTACCAGAGGAAAACTTTCCAACAAAAGATAGACGCTTTTGTCATCTAAATCTTTCCGTTAAAGACCCCTGGAATTCATATTCTCATTCAGTGAGATCGGGACTTCTGTATTTCCAATCCTGCTTCACAGCAAGACATTATAGAGAGGCTTCCAAACTCGTCAGTTGAGAGGCAGAATTTATTACTCCCATGAATCATTAATTTTAGACTCAACAGAAAGTACAAGGTCATTTCACAATGTGACTGATTGTATCTCATCCCTGAATTTTGAGGATCATGAGAGTAGTATCTCCTCTGGTAGATCAACAGGTTGGACTACCTTGAAAAGACTCTGCCCAGAGATCACTAGGTCTACACTAGGTCTACAAGCTCTGCTGAAAAAACATCTGTAACTTCTTCAAGTCCTGCATATGCACTGTGCTGGCTGAGACTGTAACCACCAAAAACTCTGGCTGTTTGTGCCAAGGTCCTTTACGTAGATTCACAAATGGAACTTGTAAATTACATGTAGAAACAGCTATGGCTCATGAAACTCAAAAACATTTCTAGCTTGACCAGTGTGGCCAGCAGGGTTGTAATTTCTGTGAATCCAGTATCTGGGGTTCTTGGAATTTACCAGCTCTGCTGGCAAAGCAATTACATCTTGTAACTTCCATGGGAACAAGAATGAGGTTCAAGTAACTTGCAAGCTCCCCAGGGCAGCTGGAAGAACTTGCAATTTCAATTAGACAGATACCTAGTGTTCATGAAAAGTTGCCAAGTCCTTTCAGAAAACAAATCACAGTACATGATGCTTACAGTTTTTTATTGTTGGAACTATAGTGAGGTCCACTGCAGAGGTTACACTCCCCACTGAATGCCTGAACAAGAACGTGTCTTTGCTGGGAATCTAAGGCAAGTTATATTCTTGGCTGTGAAGCTACGGGAAAACATGAACTTCCCTAGAGATTTCCACAGCTGCAGCTTCTACCATATGCCTGAAGGATACTGTAAATGTTGTTCTCAGGTAAATTATCCTCCACAGGTAGTCTGGTGAAGATTATAATCTCTGTCAAGTATCCCACATCAAAGAAAACTGGCACCAGAGGAGCAAGCAAATACTTTGTGTTCCAGCCTCAGAGTAGTTCTGGAAGACTTGATGAAAGGTAAAGATGTTCCTAAGCTCAAAGCAGTTACTTGCTCCTCTGGCACCCATTTTCCTTTGTGTAAGATACCCCAAACAAACCCCTCATCCCTCATCAATGAGAGGTGCTGATCCCTGGGGAGGGTACTTGGCATGGGTGATGAGACAGATGGGAAAGAGTAAAGAAAACAGTATTTACCCCTGGATCTTCTCCGAGGAATAGAAGATTTTGCCTCATTTATAGGAATTTACAGAAGGTCAGGATTGTCTGGAGAGAGGTCTTTGACTCTGTGGCCCTCCATGACCTACCTCTGACTTGCCAGTTATAAAGCTAAGTTAGACTGATGTTAAAATGGAGTCTCTCTAGCTCCTAATCCCAGATATAAACTRGAGCACACCATTATCTTTGGTAATTCTGGTTCACATCATGTAAGAAGAGGTACACACAGAACAGAGCCCCATTGATCTACCTATTCTGTCAACTTTCTCCAAACCTGCTTTGCCTAGCTTAGCACAGAGAAGCCTCTACAGAACCCATGGAGACAAATATAGAGGTGCTACTGTAAAGCCCCTAACACAGCTGCATGTGCTCTGTGCATGTGTGTGTGTATGTATGCACATGTACACATGTCTTCCAGCATGTGTAACATGTCATAGTTCTGTTCATAGTTCCAGCACTTCTGCACCACAAGAGATTAATTTTTGCTTTCTAGAAGCATCACATTTATCAAGAGAAAAACAAAAGATGTATTAAGAAATATAAATAGGAGGGAGATGTACCTGGTAAGTGTGGATAAAGGAAAACCTGATTCATCAACATTCCTCAGACTCTGCTTATTACATTGACTTCCCTGGGCAGACGTCTTTCCTCTCATTTTAATCTTTTGAAGATTCGGCACAGGCAGTAAGCATTGATTAACACTGTGTGCAATCAATATTCTCTTTACTTCTTCTTTTATCCACACTGATATTAATACACACAAAGAAACTTCTTCACAAGTGCCTTTCAAACCCTTCTCTTTTTTGTCTCACTCATCCCCCATGCACATATCCATTGTCATCTCAAAAAGTACACAGGAAAAATGCAGCCATTCCCCAATTCCCTTGTGGTGTACCCGTTGGGATCCTGAAACAGACTGTCCTTCCTAGAACCTGAACTTTAAGACAAATTATTAGATTCAGAATTCATGATCTTGCCAAGCTGGAAGTGTTCAGATTTTTTCCCGAATCATTCATTCTACCCAACCTTCTGTTTAACCAAATTGCAACACATTTAGCACAAGAGATGAACATACTGCAGCAGCTTCAGAAAATACTGTACCAGCACAGAAAAGTTTAATCTTCACTAACCAGTCTAGCTCTTCCTAACATCACATGAAATAACACTTTTGTGGTGATTACAGAAACTCATGTACTTTTCCARATAACCATATTAAAGAGAGTTAGTTAATTGCTTTGACAAAGCAACAAATAAAGCCTCACAAAGGACATAATGTTTGTATGTAATAGCTTATTACATCATTTAGATAATTTACACTGATTCTTTTCTCATTTATGCCAATTTTACATAAGTAAACTGACCTAAATGGGGAAAAAGATTATTAACCCAGCTTAAACAAAAGGAAAATTAGTTTAATTGCATATATTACGCTATAATATGCTGGCATTCTCCACAGAGACATTGTCTTCCCTTTTTAAGCTGAGTTTGTTCAGAGGATCCATAATTTTGGCTCATTTGATCTGTGACAATTCCCTTCTTCATGAACTAGAACAGAAGACCACACAAACTAGAAGTGAAGAGGATTAATCTAGCCATACAGAAAATAAATTTTCCACCTAGCAGAGAACAATCTAGGACAAAGCCATCAATTTTAACAATTCCAGACTAGGGAAAGTTCAGCTCTGAAGATACAACACAGTTTCAGAGACGATTCCTCTTCCCAAAATGAGCTGAAACAAAACTCCAAACGCCAACTTCCTTAAAATATTGAGAATTTTTGGAACAAGCTCTGGATATAGTCTGTAGAGCTCTTCTCTATATCAAATGGTATGAGAATTGTGAAAATACAGTCTACCCAAAGAACATTATGCCTGTGTTCTAAGTCTAATATTTCATCTTGTCTGATATTTGAACTGTAATTAAAGAATACCTTTAAAAAAAATTGCACATTTTTGTTTGCCTTCCAGTAAACRTTCTGCTTTTCAACCAATGTAAAGCAACAGAGACAAATACACCTCATACTTCCATTTTGCCACTAGAGGGCAGCTCTATATTTCCAGATCTTCTTCGTTAGCTCAAAGGAGAATTGATTTCCTTACATTCCTAAATCCTGGATCTATGATATATAACTTGGGTTCAAGAATCTTATAAAAACCTTTTTTGTTTTAAAGCAAAATACAGTGATTTCCGTTTAAATCTCCAGGTTATCATGCAATTCTTTTTGAGAGGTATGGAATACTCCTTTACTTCAGAAGGAACTATGCTGCATTGACTTTAAATGGAGAGCACCCCATTCAAGAAAAATCACTTTATTTTGCCAGGGTTCTGTTTGTTTCCACAGTACATTCCCTATCTCCTAGGCTTACAGCATTCTGTGCTGCTTTTAAGTCCATATGCTTGAAACAGCAACAATAGCAATTTATTGAAAACCATGTTTTTAAAGGTCAGCATTCTTTTAATGTGCACGTTTACTTAAAACCACAGATCTATGTTAAGCAATTTTCACCAGAAAGGAACTGGCTGGTTCCCATTTTCCCTTTTGCGCTATCAAGTCATCCCTGTCATCCATATAAATCTTCACCAGTGTTAGACTATGCCCTCAAATCAACATTTGCATTTACATTTGCCTCTTCGTATGTTCTCCTCTCTAAGGCTCACCTACCCTGAGCCAACAAATGATTGCTGTCAGTCAGATCACAAGAGTACTCCCACATGGGGAGGGCAGTCCCACTGTCCTCGTACTCAGCTGCATACCTTTTATAAGCTTAGGGGTAGTGCAGACTCCACAGCAACTTCACATGCAGCTTCAGAGGAAGGTCAGGTTCCACTGGGCTCTGACCACGGATCTGCATGGACATAAATGAAAAGCATCCTTCAGATAAGCCCCACAGAGGTTTTACTATCCCATCTAGAAAAGTCTTTCTTCTTAATGATTTAAAAGACAATGTATTTTGTTACCACATCTCTCATTCCATTTAATTGAAAAGTTCCCCTAATTTTGATCCCTTATTCCTCAGAGAACTCAGCCATGAAACGCAAGGACTACCTGGGCTCCAAAGCCAGCTGTTAATATTATGCCACCATACCGAAGGGGAGCACGGGTTGAATTCCCAACCTCATTCAGGGACCTAGTCCCTCTTCTTACCCCTTGCACAGCACACCTAACACTGGTACACAGCATTCAGTGCAACTGAAAGGGGAAATTTTTCTCAGAGTACCTTATTAAAATATTATGAGAACACTCTGCTAATATACATTTTACAAGTTCCTCTTCCTATTAGAAGCCCTATAAGTCAAGCCCTACAAGTGAATACTTGAACTGGATATCTTCCAGTGATGAATGTAAAAGCACAACTGAAATGAAAGTTTATTTTAAAAGACATCAGACATGTCACATCCAGATTAGGCCAGACTGAATTTTCCTCACACTTTGTGAAACTCTTCACGAGATTTGTTGTGGCCTTCTACAGTTCTCCTGGCAAAAAGGAGAAATATACTGTATAGAGCTTGCAGATGCAAAAGCTGAACACTTCTTTTTAGAAAATACCAACCTACAATAACAAATCTTTTTGCTATTCACCAGAGACTCACTGAGTATTGCAAAACTTGATAGTTACTGATTCATGACAGATTTAGGAAAAACATCATCTTAAGTAATCAGGTCAGGGCACTGCTGTTGACCACAGTGTTGGCAAAAGAAACAGTTTCTTTCCTCATATCTTTCATCAAGTCTAACATTTCACAGTATTTAGCTTTTAGCACTTTACTGGTCCAGACCAGCAAACAACTGATAGCCTTAAGAACTAGAAACAACTCTGTGAGCAAACAACTCTATTTAGTATTATCTCATAAATCATCTACACCATTCAAATACTCTTTATTCAAGTTAATAAAATTACTGAGGATCTCTAACAGTTCCAGAATTAATTTATTATTGCTGATAATAAATTCACAAGATTATTAGCCCTTCAGACATTCTGTCACAAAAGATATTCCGTGTCACATATTGTCAACTGGGAATGAAGATTTCATTCAGATTTCAAGACACCTGGGTGGCAAAAAAACAAAGCTACTTTTTTGTGAAGCAAATACATGTTTGATCTTCACTTCCTCCTGGCAAAGTCAAGAGCTTTTCTCTAATAAGGATTATTGCAAATAAATTCATTTCACTTTCCTCCATTCCTGCATGATACTCCTTGCCTGACATCAGGGAATCATTCTGAAAACGTAGCATTGATGTGAGAGGTCTTCTGACTCCAAATAAAATATTGTAATAGCTCCTATTTACCTTTACAAGATGGACACTAAAGAAAACTCCTGTAACTGAGAAATTGTTCATTTGCCCCAAGTAAATATTTGTTCTGGTGGAGAGAAGGTCCTATCCTTAGCACTTTGCCTAACTATGCTAAACATGACTTACACAACAAAGAAAGTGTGTTTTAGTGATCTAAACCCAGCCCACAGGGATGAGCTTTTAAACATCTCAAAACTGCTATACTTCAGGCCTACATCACAAATACACTTCCTGATTAATAGAATTATTACTAAATAACAATAACTATGTTGGAAATGAAAATTAATTGGATGAAGTGTGTCAAGAATCTGGAATAATCCCATCCAAAGTAATACTTTGTACCACAGCCATAAGCTATGATTTTCTCCATAAAAGTATTCAATATTTATATATGCTTGTTCTAAAATAAATGTTCTGTCACTGCTAACAACTTTGAACCATCATTAGCTCTAAAGGAATGTTGTAAAACCACTCAACCCCATATCTTTAGAGAAACAGAATTGTATACTCTTATAAAATTTCCTAGTAATTGAAGAAGAAAGGAAGATTTTTGTGTTACAGAATCTTCAAAGAAAGGAAGGAAGCACTACAGGTAGAGAAAAAAATCCCATATTTCATAATATTGCTGGACACATCCACAATGCCTTTTTTTCTTTTCATCCACATAACCAAGCATGCTGAGGAACTGTTTTTCTCAAAACCAGTGCGTGGCCATGGCAGAACAGGCCGTGATCTTAGGGATGTGAGYACACGTACATGAAGCCCCACTGTCCTGTGCAATAGAGATATAGCGACAGGAACTTCCCATCCAATCTTTTGGGAAGGTAACACAAGCCTGGCATACCATGGTGCAAGACTGAAGAGGCTTCTGGCTTTTTCCTGTACAGATACTTTTTCTGTGGGTAGACCCAAATTTCAGTCTGTGGAAAGAGTATAAACTATGAAATAACACTGGTGAACTGAACTGAAGAAAAGGTTGTAACAGGATGCATTTTGGATATGAAAGAAGAAACATGAGTCAAAGAAAACTCTCTGTAACAGACTTATGGAAGAACCAAGAATGGCACATCTGTAACTCTTCATCAAATGTTGCAGAGGGAGTCTCACAGACTTTGGAAATGCCGGGCAAGTAGCATTCTCTAATAAGATCCCAAGACACACATTGAACATATGCTTGCCTAAGGGACAGAATTTTATTATTTTACCTATGTTTAGTAGTACCTCATCACTGGTTCCAATAGGACACATAAGGTATTTCTAAACATGATCACATTAGCAGAAATGAGCTTTAGATGAGGTCCCTGATTTGAACATGAACTACTGTTTAGTGGCCACTTTTTAGCAATCCATCCACATGGGCCACTGTTTAGTCATGCACTCCTACTTAGAGAAGCCCTGTGAGCACACAACTAACTTTAAACAGTTTTAATTCCACTCCTGTCACTAAGATTCAGGTCCAAATAGAAGGTTTTCCATGTTTTCGTAAACTGAGACCATAAGGATAAATTTAGTGTTTTATGATACCAGGCTTTGCAGATTGTCTTACAGTCTTTTGAAGTTTTGAGGCCCCACACAATTCCAAAAATATTTTTTAAAAGCTTGAAAGCTGCATCAATTTTTCTTTCTTTATATTTTCAGTTTTATCAATGTCTGATGCTACCTCACGAGAACTGTAAGTAGGAAAATCTCTAGTGATTTTCTGGCCACCACACAAATACGCATCATGCCATTTATACTGCTGATATGTAATATCCAGCTTTAGAGAATTACATGACATATACATACACATGCAGGCACACATGCCATGTTTTACAGATTTCTCCTTACAAGTAATCATTTGAAAGATTTCTCCCATTTACAGGAACTTTTGTTACAAAATTTTTCATTTTCATGTAGTTCTACTCATAAAACATAGGCATTCTCATCACAAAACCACCATTTAAGCAGGTACGACTAAATCTTATCTTCGCAGACTTTCTCAATGAAGAGACTAAACTAAGCCTGAAAAACTGCCTTCTTTGTAACTAGACAGTTCCCTGTAACTGAGATTAGGATGCTGTGACAAAGTAGTCTTGAGTACCTACATGACAACTGCCTGTACTGTGCCTGTTAGTCTGAAATCCTCATCCTTCACCAATCTTTTAATATGAACATAATATACACACATACTCACATACATACACACACCAGTTACATTCTATTTCCACAAAGGGTGAGAGATGATTTTGAACTAGTGCTAAGTTTAGCAATTACTGCAGTTTCCTGAAAATAGTCTTAAGCAATGATTCCACTAAAGGACATCACAACTCAGTAGTCACTTTATTTTTTTTGCTTTTGGCAAATCTTATTTTGAATCAGCATAACAAAGGGGACTGAGGAAATCTACGGGAAAAATAGGGAAATCTTCATGGACTGCATGCCATACTCCTAAAGCCAAAGTACCCTCTACTGTTTTTGGACCCTTACCTTTAAAGCAGTGAGGAATTTATCGGATAAAAGCAACTAATAGACCTGTCCCCAAAAGTCATTATGCACAGTTGCTCACAAAATTGTGACCGGCTCAATTAACCCACTGCAGTTGGGCAAGGTGAGTGTTAGTGTGTTTCCAGTTCCAGGGTAAGAAAGAATTTGACCCTTGGTCCTAAAGCACCAAGTGCCAAAACAAGCTAATTTACAGTCAAGCAATCTACTTTAACAGGTTTAATTCCCTCATCATTAAGATGACATTTCTTAGCATCCATAGCTTACGCAGAGATAACAGTAAGGAACTCTAGTAACATTCAGAGATTTGTATATTAAATGCTTTCCTGACAGATTTATAAATTCCAGATACTTAGTAATTGAGGCAGACAATTAATTACTCAGCCACAATTTGCTGACAAAATGTTGAACCAAGAGCAATCCTTACATTTGAAGAAAGCACAGGCAAGCTCAATCAATTATGCTTTTCTGGCTCTAGCATTCTCTTGCAGAGGTTGAATTTATATGGTAAAAGTCTGCTGTCTCTTGGAGATACACATTTGAAAAATGATTGATGAACATGAACATAAATGTCCTAGGTCCAAAATTCTGACACGTTCTAATTATTGCTTCTGGAAGTGAAAAAATTTCTGCAACTACAGTTCACTTTTAAAATGCTGTCAAACATTACAGTGAGGGAGGCACATTTTTTCAATAGTAAGGGCACTGGAAAGCAAAACTTCTCTACACAAAAACAGTTAAAATGTAATAAATAATGAGTCTGAAAGTAAGTACTAGCAAGGTGTTAACTAGGACCCAGGAAAATACATTTCCCATCCTTTGCACTGATGCAAGTGTTTTTTTCCAAATGCCCCCCTTCTCTATTTTATAAATCCATAGAAAAATGCGAGCACAGATTGGTGCTCCAACTGCAACTTGTTCTGCACAAAATGACCAGCACTTTTCTTAAGGCAGATACCTATCCTTATGTACACTAAATTCATACTCAACAAACTACTTTAACCAACTTTAGGGAGTCTCCTACAGGAAATGGAAGTACAGCATACAAAACGCTCTCTGGCTAACACAGGAAATGGCAGAAATGTCATTTCTGAGAAGAGCTAATCCACATGTTGGAAGCTCTTTGAGTGTGCTCCACGCGGTCACCCGACAGCCTGGGGAGCTACCACGCTGCCTCAGAGGCAGGGTGCAATACTTCAGGCGCTGTTCTGCACCCACCAAAGAGGGACAATTTAATATCTTAATCTCCAGAACTGTATTTACGACCTGCAGCTGTGGTGCCAAAGAGGCCCACAACTCCGTACACACTGAGCCTATTGTTGGCAAAACAGAACTCTGAGGGATTTTGAGTGACATCAGTAAGTAACTGAACTACACTGGGCTGCTCTGGGATGGGGGTGGAGAGCAGGAGTTGTTTTTCTTTGTATCAGTCAGTTCATTTGGGGCCTTCATCACTTTTGGGGCAAACAGTCTTCTAAATTTTAACAGCCCTTAAAGCATGGTAAGTGTGAATGAGGGGGAATGAATTTCTAGTGGCTTTGGGCTTCCAAGGAAAGAGAACTTGAACTGATTAATAAAAGAACTCCCATGGTACCTATCATTTAAAATGAGCATATATTGTAAGTTACATGTTAGTTTATTACGCAGAGGAAATGTCTGCTCTTGTTCTGCAGCCACTTAAAAGGGACACTCATGATTTGGGAAACTCTGTCTCAATCCCAGAACTGAGTTCTTCCCTGATACGGTCAGACTCCTATAGAGCATATTTTGGGAGCAGGTAGGGATATGGACTCTGCTCTGTCAGCTTTCAGCTGTATCATCTGGCCTTTTCCATAATTTTGACGCCTTTCAACCACATTTATCTGCAAAGAAGGGAGAGAGGATAAGCCTTTATAAACTGAATCTCAGAAAAAGAAAAATCCCTATTGTTATTTTTCTTCTGCTTTCTGTACAACAGCATACAGATTAACACTAAGTTAGTTTAATATTCTAAGGAATTAAAACACTCTGGCATACATCCCTTACTATTAACATGCAGATATTCAGCAGCAAAGCTGGGTCTCTGAACAACAATTACAGGTTAACTGGGCAGGTTGTTTGCCAAGTTCACCCCACACAATATAAATAAGAAATGCTGCTGCTTTGCTGATATTACTGACTTTTTCCCTAAAGAGAAAGAAAACCAAACATGGAGAATTCAGAAGATGCCTATGAAATCAAATTAGTGTTTAAAATGTCTGCTGTCCCAACGTTTATGAACTCTGAAAGGCAGAAGAGTCAGCAGCTAGAGCTTTGCCCCACAGATTGTTTTTCCAAGTTCCTTTTCCACTACAGCTTTTCTGACACACCTCATTTTTCTTGTGCTGAAGGATCACAAAACTATCACACTCCTGCTCTTGGTCCACAAGGTTTTGCAGAAAAGCATTAGGTTAAGGTTTTCAAAGAGGACTCATTATATTGGGTGTCTGCTTGAAGGTGTTCAGCACTTACTGAAAATCAGGAATACAGTCCGTGCTCTTGACTGAGAACAAAAAACTCCAAGTACTCAAAATACCTTCTGAAASTCTGGAGCTAAATGCTATGCAGCAATACTGCAAAACAAAAAGAGGGAATAGCAACAGCTTAAATATTCAGTCTGCTATAGCTGACCTGCCAGTTAGAAAGCCATGCTAGTCCTACCTGTATATTTTATTCCAATTCCAACTCATATCTTATTTTCTCAGAAATGAAAAAAAAAAACAGGGCAAAAAGAGACACCTGCTCCTCAGAGCAAGGAGAAATGGATTTCTTACACAGAGGGAAAATAATGAGAAGCTACAGAGAAATTTTACTCACCCACACTCATTCTTATCTCTGAAACGTGAGCATTTCAGTAGATGAAGTTCCACCTGATTCTATTTTCAACCAAGTCAATGACAAGACACCCAGGGCAGCTCTGTCCCTGCCAGCTGAAGTCAACCTCAGAGATAAGCATCCAGATTCCAATGACTTTGAAAGGGATCTGGATATCTAACTCAGCTAACTGTCTTTGGAAATCTCAGATACACAAGTGAATGTATTCTCCCACTTCCTTGTGCAAGTGTCATGTATTTTCTTCATTTTACAGATGGAGAGTGTATCAAGAAAGAAATTAAATGACTCACACAAAGCTTCACAAGAAGCCAAAGCTAGAGCTGAAAATTGTCTCCAAGATATTCTGGGATCTGAATTATGGCATTTCTATTTTGCCTCTTAGCCAGATCAAGGAATTGCACTGACACAGTTTAATCAGAAGAAAACTACATATTTCAGTAAATATTCTGAATATCAAGAATGTTGTTTGTACCTTAGATGGGTTGTAGTTCTATGAAAACATTTTATAGTTCTTATTTCATCCAAACTGCTTCAAACCTAGTACAGTACCAGATTTAAAGTTCTGTATGCAGAAACTGGTTTTCCAGAAAGAGGAAGGAAGTAATGACGACTCCAGTGCTATAGAAGCCATATACTTACACTGATACATGTTTCCCAGTCTGCCGTTTCTTTTACCCGGCATAAGAAAAAGAATAAGAGATCAAGAGAAGAAAAATCACTGGTAGGAAGCGCAATAGGAAAGAGCTGCTACACAGAAGAAAATGACTGAATAGGTTAGGAAGACCATTCAAAGTCCAGATAAAATTGCTCAGCAAAATAAAATCTTCACAGCAACAGTGATGTGATTTAATTTAAGGCCCAAGTTTGCAATACCCAAAATTCTTACCGCATTAGGTAGTTGTTGCCTACATGATTAATACATGAAATCAGACATTCTAGGATTGTGAGTCAAGTTTGGTTAAGTCAGGCCTCAAAGTTATGCCCTTAAAAATGTTGAGAATGCACCTGTAAACGATGGTCTCTCATTTTTCAAAGGGAAGCCTGAAATTAACATCACATCTGAGCACCAACAGCAGTGGTCTACAGTCACAGAAAATACTACTTACATAAGACACAAGAGGTGCTGAATCAGACGTTGAAAGTAAAATGGACTCATTCTTCCCCCACTCTAGCACATCCTTGTTTCATATGCTGTTTTAAGTGGTATCAGAAAACTACTCACATTCATGAAGCCCCTCAATATGCTAATCCATTATAGCTGTACAAGTGGACCAAAGAAAAAGGAAGGTTTACAGGATGGACAACTTTCTGCGGAGATTCCTTTCTCACTCACTTGCTATCTCGCACACACATTTTCCTTTGCTGTCAAAGGATACTTTGGTGAGAGCACAATACCACATCCTCTGGGCATTCAAATTTCTGCTGCAGTTAACAAAAGCATACAAAATATATGATCATATTCCTGTAAATTACAGAAGAAAAGCAAATTGCATGCTTGATAAATTGCATGCAAATTGCATGCTTGATCTTTAGCAAAAATTAAAATTAAAAATGGCAACAATATGGTATTTTAATATCCTCACAGCATCGCTAGACATTTAGAAATGAAATTACAAGTCAGCCTAGGTTATCCAAAGGCCTCAGCCACAACAAAACATGCAAGATCTCCCATACAGTAGATAATATTAGCAAAATAAAGGCTGAAATTCTAGGCCTATTACTTCAACTACTGATTGCTATCCCAGCTCTCACACCTTTTTCCTTTCCAAATTGCAAGAACTGTGGGGCAGGAGTTTTCTCTGATTATGCCTCTGTATTGTGTCTCTCACCTACATACTCTAATGTAATACAAATGAACAAACAAGTAACACTAAAAATGTGTTTAATTTTAATGAGAGGCCAAAGGAGGAGGAGAGAATAGGTTCTCTGTCCTCTGCTACTAACCTTTTGGTCCTAACTAACTTTCTGTAATATTAGCATCTACTATCAGAAACTGTTACAACAAATTTTTTCTTCTTACTATTACTTTCTATGAATATTGAGAGCAATTTCCTAATACATTTCTTTCAAATTAAGTTTACAGCAAAGTAACACCTCATACTATGCAGTCTGTTCACAATACCTCCCTTGAAGATAAATAAACTTGTAAAATCTTACCTCAACTAAAAGATCAACATCTGTCATTTAATCAGCAATAAAGTCAGACATATAATTCTTCACAATTTATCCTTCACTAACACCATGTCATTTCCAAGCTGAAACATGGAAAAAAATTTGACATTTGCAGGCAGTGTGGCAGAAAGGCAGCTTGCCATGTTATCAAAATAATTTATGTTCTAAAATTCCTGCGAGTCCGACATGAAAATAACATCTCCACCATTCCAGCTCTTAGTTTAGACAACTCCAGTGTTACTTGATATGACATGCTCAGGACGAGAAATCATCTTAAACTGACATTGATAGTTCCCTGAGCTGACAAATACAAGTTGCTTAAATTTGCTGTGTGCTTGATTTTCTTTTCTAGTGAGCTATGCTTGAAACAGGAAAAGGGGGTCAGATCAGGGAGTTGAAGAGATTAAACTGCAATTTTGTTTTCCTTATTTTCAAGCTGGCCACTAGAATCAATCTCAGCCTGCTCTAAATTATGTCCAGCTGTCTATTGCCCCCAGGGACAATTCTAGCAGCCAGAATTAGCTGGAGTGCAGTGACATTTTGACCACACACAGTCTTCCTTCAGCCTACCTATCCTTGGGTTTTTGAGGACAGTAAGGGTGGCAGCAGGTTCTGCCAGGAAGAAAAAAATGTGAGCATTTAAGTCGCAAACACAAGCAAGTTAAAGAATGTATGAAAACTGTGTTTTTTGCAAGAAGCAAAAACTGAGACGTAACGAAGGGTTCACTAAGAGCAGGAAATACAGTGCTRTCAGAATACTGATAGGAAAAATGGTATGAGCAACTGTTAGTAGGGGTTGGCCTCAGCTATGCTATATTGTACGGTCAGCAAGAAAGAGTGGATGATTTGACCAATTCTTACATGACATCTTCAGACGTATTTTAAATATGTAAAATAAGTTCTTCTACCGCTGAGCAACTCAGATACCTCAAGTATTTCTCACCATTTCCCAGGGTCTAAATCCTGCTATTCCTACATCAGGCATATTTCCAATTGCTCCAGTAGGAAATATCTGAACTACAAAATTATAGACTGATTCTATTACTTCCATTTAAAGGATCAAGAATAATCCTTGGCAGAGTACAATATTTCAGTAAATGTATAAAAAAGAACTAAAGAACCATCTAAAGAACCATCTAAAAAAGAACTCATGTTTTACATATTTACTGGATTATTATAGAGTTATTTTCTAGGCCAGCTGTGCCAGAGATCTGCAACTCAGTATGACAATTTTTCAGGATTTCTCAAAGAGATTAGCTTGTCTAGGAGGGAGAAAAAGGTTCCAGGCCCTTCACAGTCAGTATTAAAAAGGTAAAAGTGCTTAAAAAATTAAGGGCCTCGTGGGTTCAACTAAGATAGAAGAATAGGGGAGAGCTGCACTACCACAGCACAGCACTTTGACCCAAGGAACAAAAATTGGGGGCCTAAAAAAATACACAGATTATCTTTAYGTAGAAAGAATTCTCGGCACAGTTACTTGCGCCTCACCTTAAGCATTCCACCTACAAAAATTTCTAAATCTCCATAACACCTATTGATCCCTCCTTCAATCCATCAACTTTTCTAGTGGGTGGAGAAATAATGGCATATTATATGCAGAAGAAGCTCTTCAAGTAATGATTACTGAACTTGCATGGAGTCTGAAGGAACATTTTAAATTTCTCACTAAGTCTCCTTCTTGATACTGGAAGGAGATATCTTCCCTAGTTTAAATACTGTAGCCTATTCTTTTCTCTACTTGTCTCCCCCAGCCTTCAAAACTGTTTAAATAGCTGCTGTTAATGTCTCTCTCCCTTTGCCATCATTCTTGTTGTATCATTTCCACAGATTCTCCCTCAGTTCTTCACCAAACACAAGTATCCTGAATAGGATTTCAAATGACCAAAGCAAAGTAGAAGCAAAAATCCAACTTGAAAGTAGGCACTGTCAAATATCCCGACTCATACTATACTCTCAAGGCAATTCACAACTAAGGTCCATCTTATCCCGCTGAACACTAAATATCTGAGAATTATTCATTTGTACAATGTGACTGTCCCCTATATGTTATTCATTTGTCCCATGTGTGCTATCTCATCCTCTCCCTGGAAGAGAAGCAGGGTCACCAAATACTTTGTTCAGTGTTTTTATAATTTAGCTGTATTATATGCACACAAGTTATTATACGCCTATCCTAAACAACTGAAGGACTAAAAGAAGCAATGGGTATTTACAGCTGAAGGCTCTGGTAATCAAATGAATTCCTGTATTTTGCTCCTAGACTGATCTTCCCAGACTCTGACGGATTTTTTCATTTACCTTGTATCTATTTGTCTCCTTTAGATTATGAACCCCCACAGCTCTTTAATCATTTCCTCTTTGTCAACTGCTTTCCACAACAGCATTCCCATCTTAATTAGAATCTTTAACTGCTTTCATACAAATAGTTACTATTGATCACAGCAACTGCCATTGTGGCAGGCATTCCAGTATGAAGGACACTTCATATTTTTTATTTACTGGATTTAGAATGGACGGAAAAACACATTAGCTGTACTACTTTAAAATTCACATAGATTGCCCAGTCAGATAAATATTCATTATTATTGTTTGAAAAATCATAGCTCAGCTTAAATTTACTAAATTGACTAATGATTAATTGACTAACTATACTAAATGTATAAAAATATACATTTATAGACACTTTTAAAAAAATTAATTCCAAGGAGTATGCACAATGCCCAACATAAAGAAGGTTATCAAAAACTCTAATAAGACAACTGTAAGTGCATTTATCTTTTAAGTACTTATCTGCAAATCGAAAAAGTGACCACTGATGTCACCCTGCCTTCTGCTTAAATTTATGTACATGTTTTCATTGCACAAAAGAAGCTATACCACAACTACCCTGAAAGAATTACAGCAGTACAACTTTCTCACACTGGTTACCATAAGACCAACCCAAAGGTGCTTCTTATTGCTGTAACTATTCCTATATGGGTAGTGGATTCTACCACGCCAAGATGAACTCCCCTGGCATAACTGGATTACATGAAAATTAGCATTGTGATTTTTAAAAATCACAAAAGGAGACAACCATCAAACCTAAGTGCTTCTAGGATCATAGCTCTGTTTTCAAAGCCATATAAACTAAATCAACAAATGCCACCCCATTCCCAGAATAAAAGAAAAGAAAAGAGAAAAGAAAGAGAAAAGAAAGAGAAAAGAAAGAGAAAAGAAAGAGAAAAGAAAGGAAAGGAAAGGAAAGGAAAGGAAAGGAAAGGAAAGGAAAGGAAAAGAAAAGAAAAGAAAGGAAAAGAAAAGAAAGGAATAAAGCAAATTCGTAACTTTTTCGTTATGGGCTCAGGAAGAGCAAGGAAAAGGTATCTACATCTCCACTTGCACCCCAGTTCTGCTCCGAGCAAGGCCCGAATGGCGGCTGGCACCAGGGCAGGCTCCCCCGGAGATGGAGAGCAGAGACCCACCCGTGCCAAGCACCTGACAGGACCTGGCCAGGAAGGTTCACGCGCGTTAATACAACAGTCCTGTGGACTTCCAGTACTTCCACGGGGAACACGGTGGGGAAGACTCCGACATCCCTCCCTCAGCTTCGGGGCGGGAGCGGGCCTCCAGGCGCGACCAGCGCAGAGCCTCGAGGGCGGCTCTGCCCCTCTCGGGGTGACCGTCGGGTGGCTTCCCCGCGGCGCCCGCCATCACCCAC
>NW_020448786.1:1103893-1164545 GCF_003343035.1 Apteryx rowi
AGCGGCGCGGCGGCCGTGCTGTCCCGCGCGCCGAGGTGAGCGGCGCCGCGGAGCTGCCCCGCCGCGGCGCCTTCGGCTTGGTGTGCTGCGCGCTCTTACCTCGCTCTGAAGCCTTTTTCTTCTCCTTTTCCTTCTTCTTTTTCAGCTGAACAAGATACAGCGGAGTGGAAACGCTGCCAAGCCTCGGCCGCTTCTTCAATCCGCAAGGGCTGCGTCCTGGCCTCTTCCCGCAGGTAGGAGCTCAGCGGGCGCTTCACACCGGCAGTGGGTGCGAGACCTGTTCCCGGAGGCGGCGGCTCTGTTTTCTAGCAAAGAAGCGCTAAAAATACTCCCGCTTTATTTGTTTTTCTTTCTTTCAAGGTTCATGATGTTGACAACTATGTTCTTGGCTGCTTTCATTCTTATTACAGTACATTCGCAGGAAACTGAGGAAACCATAACGTACACGGTAAGGTTTAATAGAGCTTGAGATAATTATTGCTTAGCAGGGATTCTTTTCTAAATGACCCTCAGGAAAAACCAACTTTCTTGCCAATATACAGCATGCAATACCAAGGTGTTTGACTTTAAATGTTAACCAGAAAATAATCTTCTTCTACACTGAAACCTTATTTTAAAAGTTGAGGTTTACAAGACTGAACAAAATCGGCTCTAACTCCCTGTTCTGAAAAGCTTACCTATATGAGCTTGATGAACTGGACACGATTGTAAAGTTAATCTTTTGTCCTTTTTTTTTTTTTTAATTTTCCTAGAACCCTCCTTTTAAATATATGCAACCTGACAGATAATTAGGTCAAACATTCTTTTGTGTTTTCTTTTGGATATTTCATGCTGTTTTTTAACAAAATATAAGTACTTCACAATTCAGTATTCTTAACAAACCATCTAAGTCATGGAGTGATCATACAAATGTCAGTTCTGAGCTACTTTTGAGCAATTGCTCTGCATGACTTGAAAAAAACTACTAGAATACTAGAAATAGATTCTGCTTATAACCAAGAGATGGGGTAAGAGATTTAGAAGGCCTTTTATAAGGCCGTTGTTTTTTTTTCTTCTCCTGCCAGTGTTCACTCTTTGGCTTCCATAATGAATGTCACAGAAGGAGTGGCAATTACATCGACTTGGGCTGGGGAAAAGCCCGCATTTTCACATCTGATTACAGTTGTAATCCCTGCAACTT
Organism: Apteryx rowi; assembly: GCF_003343035.1. NCBI lineage: Eukaryota > Metazoa > Chordata > Aves > Apterygiformes > Apterygidae > Apteryx > Apteryx rowi. Next base: position 1,105,074 of record NW_020448786.1, read on the forward strand.
GCTTCATATGGGTGTACCTCTGAATATGCATACAGACACATTCTGCTTGTGTGGCATTGCACTAATTCTGCACACATGCAAGAAGTTAGAGAACCACAGCCAAAGACCGAGATTGTGTCTTATATGAGTAATCCCACTGAAGTCAGTGGGATGGCTCAGGCAAGTAAATATTGCAGAACTGGACCTTAGCGTAGAAGACAGGGCTCAAAGAAACCTCAAGCAAGCATCAGGAAGTCAATCATAAAATATCTTAACACTGTGCTTTAGAAGCAATAGACTTAAAGGTTGGGTGTACTTATATTTACAGGCTTGTGAGATTTTAAATCTGTATATATAAACAGTGATTACTGAAGACCTAAATACCTTTTGGAAATATAGATGAATATAGGGACCCCATCATTTTCCACTTTCATTACATATTCTCTTTAAAAAATTAAGTAGCATTTTTCTGATAAGCTTATTTAGTTTATACCAATGTTATATTTTTAGCATGTCTGGGTGACTTGAGTTCCTATTGTCCACTTTCAGATAGGTCTTAGCATTTAGGCTCTTAAGTGATCATTATACTTATGTAAAATTACTTTTAAACATAAAACTTAACTTCTGGAAATTTTACCCTTGGAATGCTACCTTTTCTCATATGGACATTGTATTTGTTTAGGGCCAAATCCTTTTCTATCATAAAACTCCTTTCAGCTTCAGTAAGAGTTGGACTTAAATATATACAACTTCTGTTGTGCATTAACAGGAATTGGGTGATTCAGTGAATGCATGAATTTGCTGTTTTCGTTTGGGTTTGTGTTTTCATAGCTACAGTAACTTTGGTGTTGTCAACTCAGCATGTAGTCATTCCTTTAGAGATTGAGAATTGTAATACAATTAGCTGTTCGCTTACCCCTTGCTAACATTGAAGGCTTTTACTTCCAACTCACTGCTACATTTAGCAGATCACTGGTGTCACCTGCAAATGAAAAAATATTTTCTATTCTACTGTTGAGTCAGTGTCTGGTAGTAACAAGTTTCTCAAAATAACTTGAGGATAGTGGAACATGGAACAAGTGGATCCCAGCATCAGAAGGGCAAATTTGTCACTTCTGAAGCAGAGGAGTTGCAAAAGATTTAGTTTGCTTGACTGCAACTAATTAGGTTAGTTTAATTCAATTCTTTTTTTCCTATAGGGCCATTAAAATAATATCCTGAACAGCATAGCATGCATATGCACCTACATAGTACAGCTCTGTCAGTTCATTGCTATTTTAAATGTCTACTGTATTTGGTAGCATTGTGACACTTAGGTAATCAGTTTCTGTAATTGTCACATGTGAGGAAAATTATAGTGTTCTAGGCGATTAATGCTTTTGGGCAGAAGGAATATGAAGATACCTATCTAAATTGCAGGGCAGAATTTTTAAAATTCTTCTAAAGTTGCTAGTTTGCATTGATATGAATAGTTGCTGAGTATAGTCTGGTTTGAATTTTGTGAAGTCTTATTTATATGAATAGTACTGCTGTTATAAACTTTAACAGTTTATTGTATGTCTCGCAATATAAATTGTCCTTCCTAGGCTGTAGTTCCTGGAGTCATGTGATTAAAAAGCATGTGAATGGATTTCCAGCAGTCACAGGATCTCTCCCATTGCTAGAGTGCTAATGGGAGAGAGGAAGAAGTAGAGGGGGATAGAGGCTCATTGGTCCCTCTGCCAGACCTGTTCCAGGAATGAAAGGTGTTCACCTCTTGGGTGGCAATGAACCAGATCAAAATTCACAAAAAATTACTTTTTTTCATAAGGAGATTGATACTGGTCAGTTGGGTCAGTCCAAAAGTCCATTTATTCCAGTATTCTGTCTCGGACAATGATCAATGGCAGATACTTTTAAAAAAAAAAGTGTGTAGGAACAAGGCTAGGAAAAAGTGATGCTTTTCTTGCCTTGTCCCCTACCCCCAGTAAAGCCTACTTAAACAAACTGTAGCTTAGGARTTTCCTGAGACAGAGGCTGTATCCATATATACTCTCTTTATTTTTCCTGCACAGCAGTGTCGCACCTCTAGCTTACCAAGATATAGAAACAGCGTTTTCTCTAATGTCAAAGTTTGAGTTCATTGAAACATCCTTTATTTTTCTCTCCAAAATAAAACCCTGATTAAAATAACATTTTAAGTAGTCATTTATTGTTTTCCTCTGTGTCTTTTCTGTATAGCAATGCACAGATGGCTATGAATGGGATCCTATTAGGCAACGGTGCAAAGGTACAGTAAATCATTTTCAAAAAAAGACTTGTCATTGGAATTCTTCTAATGTTACCATTACACATCCCTGTTTTGGATAAAATGGTGTGCTTGCATGTCATTGTATTATTTGTATTAATGGCTGTTGCAGAAGGTTCTACTGTTAAAAGCATGACTTATGTTGTTGCTAACCACAGATATTGATGAATGTGAAATAGTCCCAGATGCATGTAAAGGTGGAATGAAATGTGTTAACCACTATGGAGGATACCTCTGTCTACCTAGAACAGCCCAAATTATTGTAAATGAGCGAGAAGAAGCAGCAGCTGAATCCACTAGTGGTCGAAATAATGTCATTCGACGGACTCCTGCTGATCCTCACCGTGCCCCTCCAAACCCAACTCATCAAATACAGTGTGCAGCTGGTTATGAACAAAGTGATCACAATGTGTGCCAAGGTAAGCAAGCTGCTGTATGTTTTACTTTCAGTATAAGTGGAGAGTATGTGATAACAAACCCACGCCTGGAAAATGACAACATATAACTCTTGCATTTATTAGAAATGTATTGTTGCACTATTATATTGGACAAATACTCACTTCCCTAAGATGTATAAAATACATGCATGTTGTTGTTGTTCAGGGTAACAGAATTTGCAGTTCCTTGCATGTTTACCGCCTGTTCCTTCTATTTCAGATTAACAGGTAGAATTAATTCAGTTGTCTGTAGATCTTCAGAAAAACTTAGTATGAACAAGCAATTTCAGTCGAGCATTTTGGACTGTATTAAGTATGTCCAAGAGAGGCAGTGCTTTGAAGAAAGTAGGCAACATAGCAGGACAATATAGACAAGTTCCAAAGACTTGAAAACTGCACTTTTTCAGTAAGTGAATGCTGAATAGAACAAAAAATAACCACTGTATGAACTTTCACTTAGACTTAGAACAGTGGGAGTTTTTTCCTATGCAGATCATATTTGTATGAGGGATGTTTCTCAAGTGGTAGGAACCAAACATCTTTACAGATCATGCTCTTCTGATCTGTATGGAAGTAGTCCTACACAGGCCCTGTCAGCTTACTTCCAGTCTTAGTTTAGCCAGTCACCAAAACTATGGCAATGAAAAGCTTTCATTTGAGTGTACATACACCACACAGTGCCAAAATTCTCAGGGTATTAGCAATGTTAATTGTATGCATTTAGGAATCAGACTTGCAAGCACTACTGTAAACTAAGACTGTTTCATTTATAAATAGTTTACTCTTTTACATGCTGAGTAACAAATGTTTCGTCCACTGTTTTTCTCTTTCATAAAAATGTATTCTACTCCTTGTTCATGAACTTGGCTTCCAAGCAAGTTAGTAGGATACCCATGCAAACATCAGAGGGCAAAATATGACCCCATTGCTCATCTTTTCCATTTTGCAGCCCTTAACAGTATAATCATATTAATATACTATTTGAGTAGCTATAATCAGGGCAAGCTGTATTACACAGTGGTAGTTCCAGTCTCCCTGCTATTCATGCATACAGAACATTATTTATCACTAGTAAGTAAATTCCTTGTCATTCTGAAGCACAGTAATCATCATGGAGGCTGGATAAGTTATTTTTGTAAGCCAGGAAATGCAACTCTGAGACTTTGCCTATCTAATAATGTTCAGCATTTCTGTCACTCTCATTCAAGAATGTCAAGTAATGAGTCACCAAAGGAGGTCAGTACCCTGATCCCCTTAACCTCAAGCTTTCACATGAGAAAATCGATGCAGAGTGAGGCAAATTATTTTCCCCAGCTTCAACTTTGCAAATTAGTGGCCGAACCGGGGACAGAATACTAGACTCCTGGGTTCAGTCTAGCATTCCACCCGTTACGTTATACTGCATTACTGTGACACTCGTCTTCACTGGTGAACTGTGATTAAAGTGCTTCAACTTTAGCATATAACAATATTTTCATTTTATAATATTTGGAAGTAATGCTAGAAGATTTCCAAAAATGGAGCATCTCTTACTACAATGTTTTCAGATATACAAATAAGTGAAAGCTTAGGAAAACTTGCCAGTTTGTAGTACTAACGCCTTACCATATTCTGAATAACGGTTGTGAGTTTGGGTTAACTTTTTAAGGCTGATGAGTGGTTGGGGGATTTAGGTTTTTGTTGAGAAGACTGATAGAGATACTTCCTCCCCTGCTGTTCCCCCCACCCCCCCAAGCTTCCTGAAACTTGCAGCTGAATATTTGTATGCAATTTGCAAATCTTTGGTTAATTACAACAACAGCCAACTGTTGTTATAGTACCAGAATTTCGACTAGGAGACACAGTAAAGCCCAAGATTTCACCATAGTTTCTGAGTCAATCAGAGTTTTGCTACTAATTTCCTTGTGCCAAAATTTCATTCTAAATGCAGAAAGTATGGAAATATTAGTGTTTAAAAGCTGAAATGTGTTGCACTGAATGGATTCCAGCTGGAAAAAGGGTAGTGGACAGGGTGCTTGAAAGAAGGGATAAAAGACTTCTGGAGCACTTAAAGTATGCATTCAACTTCATGATCTTCATGCATTTCACTGCTGAAAATATCTTATAAAAGATAATCTTGATCAGCAATGGTCCCACTGTGGTTTTATTTAATTATGGTTAAAAGACTTTGCTGTGATAACTGCTTGAGGCTCCTAGGGAGTGTAACTTACATATATAGTCACACTTAAGCTTGTTTTATTGTTTAGTAAATCAAATATGAAGTCCAGCTCCTTCTAATTGTTTGCAGATGTATGACATTTTCCTTCCAGTCCAGCAGCACTAAGTATTTTATAACCAATGTGAAAGTGTGGAGACCTCTGTTTAAAACAATAACATGCTCTGAGGAACTATATTACTGACATCATACTGGAGTATGAGGGGCCTTCTGTTTTAATACAAACATCCACTCCCTCCTTAAACATTGAGTAGTGAGGGTATGATAAGCCAAACACACTCATGTTGGTTTCTGCACGTGGCCTAAGTGGGCACAAATTACATTAGTCATGTTTGACGTTAAGTGGCTTCAGTGATCTACTGAGCTTAATGTTTGGGTAAGGCGTGATACAGTGTTTCCAGATCCTATTTCTATTGATGTGAATGAGAAACATGCAGGGAGGTGGGTGATTCTCTGCACTTCATAAGCTACCAAAGGGTTGCTATATGCCTGACTTAAGAGATATTTAACACCTTTTTAACATCTGACCTGAAGAAAACAAGTGAAAATTAAGATATTTATAGAGCTTTGTCTACAATGCATGGTGTTATTTTAATGGAGACCACATAACACGTTAATAACACAGACGGCAGGGCTGATAGCTAAGCCCGCTGTCTTGCAGAAGACAGCTCTAGCAAAATGATTGTGGTTTCCTATCACATACGTAAAAGTCATTTTTATAACTACTATCAATCAGAAACAGGTTTTTGTGTAACTGTGTTTATCAGAAGTTTGTGGGAAGCAAAAACTTGCTGGAAAATTCTTAAGGTACTATTTCTGGATGGTAGGTGCCAGGAACCCCCAGAACTGATGACAAGATGAAGGGAGAGTATTCTGGACAAAGATCTTTTATGTAGAAAATGCACAAAGTAAAATTCAGTGCTTTGATTTAAAACACTTAAAATCAGAACTTAAGATAAATTAAGGTCATGACTAACTTTATCATTTTTCTTTTTTTTCTGATTTTTGTGTAGTTGGTTCCTGCTTCAGTTACTTTTACATTTGCCTTTAACAGAAAGTGCTGCTGAAATGGTGACCAAGTAGATTCCTGTGCATAGCACCTGCCAGCCTTTTCAGGAGGCCACTCAGATGAGATGTTCTCACCTGTTGATGTGAAAGTATCTCTCAAATTGGGAAAAGCTAAAAAGTGTAAGAAATATTTTTAAACAAGTTGAGTTAGCTAATTTTGATGGACACTTTTTTGCCTCACAGTAAAAATGAATGCCTGCACTCCATTGAGTGCATACAAGAAGACTGAATTGTGTTTCTACCATGTAGTTCAGGCACTCTGTGATTTGCAACTGCTCCTACCAAAGTCAAAGGAAAACTGCCCAATTAATTCAATTTTGTCAGATCTAGTCTGTAAGCAACTACTAGCTTTTCCCAGAATGTCATGACATTTAAACAAATTAAAAAAAGACCAAGCAAAGGCACCAAATAACCTGTAACCTTGAGAAGGGGAAGAACATTTTTGCCTTCCTACCATGCTGGTTGAATAAGCAATAAAGTAAATAAACTAAGCAAACTTTTCTGCTGTTCAGCTAAACCCCTAATTTAGCTTCCTGTATTTCTCCAGTCCTGTACACAGTCTCCTTGTAACCCTTTGTACCACTGTAACTGTAGAAGACATGGAAGAGGGATTGTAATAGAGATATCAATCCTTTCTTGTATGATGAAAGAATGACATACATGTCCCAGACAGTTCTGCATAGCATTGGTGGATGGTTGTTGTTTGTTTGTTTGTTTTTCTTCCCTTTTGTGGGGAGAGGAAAGGGGAGCAGAACTCATCTTGGTGCTATGGATATTTTTCCCTGCAAAATCTTTTTAGGCATCTCTTATTTGTTAGAGGTTTTTCTTGGTTTAATTATCTGGTACTGTTTAAAGTAACTTACCACACTCAATCTAGGCTTTTACCTCAAGAAGTTAAATAAGTTAATTACTCTTGTGTATCTAGATTCCATGTTTTGGAGGGTGGAGGGGTCAGGGGGAGCAGTTGGTGATGTTTTGTTTTCCACCCAGAAACCACTTTGTATAATACACATCATGGATGTGCAGCTAGCATACAAAGGTAGCAAAAATCATAAAAACGCAGGTGCACTCCGTCTGGCTCTTTGCAGAACCAGTTCAGGTTTAAGAGCCTGGGTGTGTCTCCAGTAGGGTACTCTGTGTTGACGTTTCCGCTTGGATGCGGAGTGCGCTTCTGAAATGCATCGCCTAATGAGCTCTGCTTACTGTGCTTAGATTCACATCACACATGAAACAGATTCTGTTCAGATGAAACTAAACCTGAAACACGCTGCAGGAGTGCCACTAATATGCTGCAACCGCTAATGAGCATTCAGGCCTCAGGAGCAGACTAGAGAGTACAAAGACACTCAGAAATGCAGCAACTGGAACACTTGAGCTTCTGCACCAGCTAATCTGCTCATGTTGGTCCACACTATTTGGTAATACAGACAACTTGTGTTTAATACATCACCTGAACAGCACAACAGGAACACAGCTGTGTAACAGCTTCTTAGGCTAGCCCCAGAACCATTTTGTGGAGCTTTTTTTAAAATCATGCCTGTAATTAGAAGAGTGTAGCATCTCAAGTTTTCTCACTTCTTGTACTTTTATGAGTACTTTTAGAAGTACATTAAAAAGAGCCTGAGTTGACAAGTTTAATTTCAGAGGCATTAATCAAAGCAAGACATTTTTAGTTTGGTGGTGGGGTTGGGGGAGAGACTCTGGAAGTAAAAGTAAGATCTAGTTATCTGTTTGGGGAAGACAACCCAAAGTAAATTACTCTCTTAATTGCCATTAGTTCATCAAACAGCTTATTGAGGCATAGTTAATATGTATATATATTTGCTACACTTTTATTTTTTAACCTACAGTAGTCTTCTGAAGAGACTGACCTTGTTACACTTGCTATTTGAATACTAATTATTTGGAAAACCCGTAGAATCTTGCCGCTCTAAGGGAACCCACAAAAGGATACAAGCTGACATTTTCACAGCTCTTTGTACCAAGTGTTCGTAGAAGCCAATTAATTTGTGTATGTGTGGGTACATCATGCAGAGATCATCTTTCATCAGCCCATCCTGAACCAATTGTTCAAGCTGTTAATCTGTGAAGTTGCTGCATTTGTACTGCAAAGAGTCCTTGCTGGAGGATCTCTTTAATTTGTCTTGGGGAACTGGGGAGGGGGGAGGGAGGTCACCAGAAAACATCTTGTTTTGAGGGCCTGTTTTGGGGCATTTTCAAAATTTGGCTACTCTAAATCATCTTCCCATCTGTGCTATTTGCACAGCTGTGAGTGTCATGTCAAGACCTTGGATAGATATTCTCTGTTCTGTCTGACCATTTTACTGTGAACATCCATCACAAGCATAAATACTAGCAGCTGCTTCACTTCCTTTAGTTACTTACTGCTTTTCCATGATCCTGACTCCTGCGAGAATATGCTCAGGCCATTGCCACTAAGGATTCATAGCATATGCTAATCATGCTAAACATTGTAGATTCAAGGAAGCTTCAGAAAGTTGTATTACCTTAGCTGCCTGGATTGTGATTATGCAGGCAGTCATTAGACTTACAATTTATCTTAACAAAATAAACTTGTTAGCAGTCCTCATGGCTCTTATTTGAGAAAAATGGGATCATACGGGGTCATGTTGACTGTTATACCTTTGGATTTGATTTGTTGATTGTAAAGCGCATTTGCTTAGTAGCTCTAATTAGGCTAATGTCTTAGCAGACAAAGTATAGCAAATGTAGTTAGAAGGTGCATGGCATCGAATCCAGACACCCATCCTCTTTCAGAATTTCAGTCTCTAAGCTGGAGGTCTCTTTCATAGTGCAACCAGGAATAACACCAGATAGCAAAAGAGAGAAACATGGTTATGTCTAATCCTGATTGGGTATCACAGTATATTTGGCACTCTGTTAAAATGCATGGAGTATTTATATATGTCTACAAGGAATTCCCTGTGCTTGTCACAGACACTCAGTCAAAAGTTTCCTAGAAGTCAGTAAAACTTACAAGTAACAATAGCTGCCATCTGTTATGTTCAACAATGTTGGGTAGCATAAAACATGATCAGTGAGAGAAGAGGTTGGCTTTTGTTCCAACCATTTCAAAATCTGCTGTTAATGAATTGTCATCTATAAAGTTACAGTGGTGCAGTTTCCCTAGCAGCGTGAGAGCATTCCAGCAGCTGCTTTTGTCACCTTTCTTGGAAAATTTTATAGTAATACCATTGCCACTTTGAGGTAGACTCTTTCTCCTATTCTTCCATGAAGTATAGTGATTTTCTTAATTTCTGTTTGCTTTGAGCAGATCTGCAGTTACTTCATCCTGGACTAGCGCACTGTAGTTCTTTAGCCTGCTGAGAAGGGCTTTGTGTTCCTCCTTTCCCAAATTGTTTGCTCAAGGTAATTTTCTCTCAACTAACACTTTTTTTCTCTACATTTTCAAACCTGAGACTTGTTTCAGATTACATAATATATAATGAAAATGCTGTTATCTGTGTTTTAATTTTTTTCAGCATCAGTGAGAATGCTTTCATGTTGCATTCTTGCAGAGCCATTACCATTACAACCAGTTACTGAAAAACCTTCCAATGGCTTGACAGATCACTTATTTTGCTTTTTGGCTACCACTTCCCCTTGACCAAGTTGTCTATCAATCAGCAGCTATACATCTTCTCTTCTTGAGTATTTTATCAGTGAGCTATTTCCCTACATCTTGTTGCCAGCATGTTAATTTTCTGTTTACCACTGGCACTGAAGATAGCCAGCTTTTGAAGCTTTAATATTAGCACCCCAAATAGTTTTGATTACCCAGTCACCTTTCCTAACCATAAAACATCTCTACATGTTCTCAGCATTACTGATAATGCATTCCAGAGGTAAGAAGCTTCTTGCAGATCTCCAATAATGGAATGCTAATTTAGCAAGCTGGGTAACTAGTTCAAGAGCTGCAGTTCAAAACTGTTATTTATTTTCCTTATATTACTCTCTTTCCAAGTGATTTTCCTTGTTTCTTTTTCATGTTGGCAAAGCAAAATGATAGCTACAGCTTGTATTTGCCTTTCTGTGTGTGCCAAAATATTCCTAAAGGAAGAACAAAGCTTCTGACAAATAAGGAAGTGAGCTGTTTGATTCTTCACTATACCATCTAAAGAGGCATATGTTCCTTTGCATAGGCTTTTCTAAGGAAAAATATCTCCTGCACCACAGCCAAGTGAACCAGTCTCTGTTATTATTTGAACTAATTCAGTATGTTGTTATCATGCTGTTTTGCTACCATCCAGGACAGTGAGAATGTAGTACTGTAGCACTATACTAGCAAGATCTTTTTGGTCTTGTAGTAACTGTGATGAAACAGTCATTTCTGAGTTTGCCTTACTACATAGCATCTTAAACATTCTATACGTCAAGCATTGTATAGTCGACTGTTCTTGTATAGCACTTCACACAGTGCCTGTCATGGCACGGCAACCCCTTTGTCCTGTTCATGTTACTGAGTAGGAAGTTTCACTTTCATACGAGTTGAACTTGGCCATCTCCTTTCATTACGCTCCAGGACTATTTATCCTCATTTTCCCTCTGTGATGTTGTTTGAGATGTTTTTTTCTGGACTGTTATCATTTACATTTCTTCTGGAATCCTACATAGAAACTTTAAACATCCTTTCAGCTAGAAGGTTTTTGTCAAAGGAAAGTTTGCCAAGTGCCTTTCATACAGTTCAATTGCTTCTAAGCACAAGGTCCAAAGATCTGAATTTGGCTAGTAAGAGCTCTTTTCTCGTTATGTGACAAGAGTATACGGAACAGATAGTCATGTAAGGTTCATGGATAAAAGCATGAAAGTTCACAAAGATTATATCTGTTTTCATCTGTAACTTGCTAAGTTTCATTTCCATAGTACTCAGAAAGCGATTATTTTGGAGAGAAAGCAATTTGCCATAATTCAATAATACAGCAAAATTTAACTTGAAAAAACATGTTAAATGCTTAAGAATCCTGTTTATACCTTCTTTCATTTACATTTTAACTTTACTAAAATACAGGAGGGATTTGCAAATTGCAGATTTATGAAATAATTTAGTACACATACAGTTATTATAAAATACCTTTTATGTTCATTCACATTTTTGTTTTATTTGTTGATCTAAAGTCATGTTAAAAGTTGGTTCTGTTGTAAGTATAGTGGAGAAATGTCTAATTTTTGTTATGTATAATTATATGGTAAAACCTGTAGCTTTGAAGCTGAAAAAAAGATACTAAGAAAACAGCATGTGTTACACATGCTTTTGTAAATTACAGTGCTTAGAAAACGTTCTTGAGGCATAGAAATTAATTAGACCTTTTCTGGCATCATGTATCCCAGTCTTTTAATTAAGCATTTTTAGAACTAGATACTCAGTAGACTCTTATCTGTCAGTATTACTGAATATCTCAGTAAGTAATTTCACCTAATCGAAAAATGCCAACTAACTATTCTGACTAATAATTCATTCTGCAGTTAAAAGGTTTTTTTCTACACAGCTTTCCTGTTTTCATTGTTCATTTCGTTTTCTATTTTCATTGCACTTCACTATCAAAACAGTGTATTTCTGGAGGGGGAAGTATGATACTTGTTTGGTTAAGGATGGTGATGGTGACCGTAGATGGCTACCCATAGAAATAATTAAAATTCTAAAATAGGATGATGTACGATGTGGTATATAAATGTGTATCTCCTGGGAACACCTGTTTACTTTGTGAAGTTCTGAATCTTTATTACCTACTGATTAAAAAAATTCAGCCCTGTAAGTAAACGTACCCAGGCTTTTGGCATCATTTAAGCCTACTTAACACCATTCTGAAGTGGAGGAGACATGGCCGAGCCTTCTTTTGTAAGCTGAATTTAGTCTGGAGTAAATATCTACTCTAATGCATGACGTTGTGTGATGTGATATAAGCAAATCTGACATTGCACTTGAGGGTGTTTAGTCCATGTCTGAGCAGTTGCTCTATGTAGTTTTCTTTGTACAAACAGAACTTGTTCAAGGATTTTTATATGCATATGCATGCATGCATGGGATTTCTGTTAACAGGCAACTGGTCATAATGTGTGCAGTCAAGTCCCAGTAGATAGTGAAAGCAATAGAGAGTACGGTGATTTCAAAGTTACAAGTCTGGATGACTTCAGGAATGTATGTTGTCTGTCACTAAAATCTTCAGCCTGACTTTTCAAAGTAGTTGGTGACTGTTCACCCATGAATCTTTTATTTCAAAAAGACTATCTTTAAAAAGGACTGCTGGCCTTTTCTGTCTGTGTAAATGATAAACTCATCTACCCTGATACTATTGATACATAAAGTTCACTGCCAGCTGTAACTTGCGCTAACAGAAAAGAAAAACTTTGATAAGCAATATGGCTATATAAAACTGGTGTTTATGTAAAGAAGATTTAGAAGTTCATTAGTTAAAATTCACAAGAGTTGAAGAAATCTATCCAAAATAGAAGAAATCTTATGGGAAGAAAAAATAACAGGATACCAGAAAAACAATGAGTAGTATGGACAATCAATTACTGCAGATTTCTTAGCATTAATGATATAAAAAGCAATCCTTTCAAATACTGTAGCAGTTGCCTGTTCAGACAGAAGTTTTATGTTAGAACTAGAAAATGGTTTGGACTTTTAACAGGTAATAATTTTCTATGTGGTTTTAAAGAGGTTTCCAATAAACTAACATCTAATCACAGACTTGTGTAGAGGAAAACGAATAAAACATGGCAAAATGAGTAGATCCATAAGTGAGTATTTAGCTCATATGACTTAGCTCATAAAACTATCTTGATCAGAAAGATGGAGAAAGCACTTTTTCTCTTGTCTAGATAGCCAATGGAGAAGTTAGTATGTCTGAGATGCATTAGGAAAGAGCTAGAATTAAATATGTATTTAGAAGCAATAAATACATATTGGTAATTTGAGAACAAGTCATCTAAGTCAATAAAGATAGCACCATTTTAAGAAAGATATCTTTTTCAGATGTCATAATGAAATAGAATTACACATCACAATTTTGAAACCATTTTGTTTAGCCAGCACCTGCATTACCGGATCTTATTTGTACTTTTATATCTTGTTTACTTAAAACACTTTCCCAGTAGATGAATTTGGTCTAAATAGACTGAAATTGATCTAAATAGACTTCCTGACAAAGAACAAGTTTTCAACATAGTTTTTATATGATATAGATGATACAAAACAATGTATTGGCTGTCACACTTAGGACTAGTTAAAAACAGTGATATTTCAATAGACACCATTGCAGTTAGTGCATAGACACATCAGAAATTGGCAATGCTTTGGAGCACCCACTGATCTTCTTTCACAGGCTGTGGAAGATAAGTTCTTACTTTATTCCTTCCAGAAGCTGTTGGAAAGTAAATGAGGAAAGTGTGGAGAATCCAAAACGGTCATTCCCATTTCCCATTGGTAAAGAAAAAAAGCATTCTTATCTAAAGTCATCCTGCTTGCATTTACTTTGGGTCCTGATTTTCCTCAATTGTATGTGGCTTAATTTGGATGATTGGGACAGATTTTCTTTCCAGCTCACTCCCTGTACATTACTTGAGTAGACGAGAAGTTAAGGGTAATCGCAAAACCCTAACTAAAGATACTGCAAGCACTTGTAGGCCCAGTATCCCTTTCTCTTTTATCTGGTGCAGAGAACCTTGTACAAGCAGATAAAAATGACAGGCCCAAGTCAGCAATATTGTACTGGGTGAGTACCTCTTGGACTGGTGGTGTATATAGAAGCAGCAGAGTGTTACAGCCCAAATGAGCATCAGTTGGAACAGAGTTATAACCATCTTCCTGATATGGTTTATGTACTGTAAAAGTTGGATGCAGGAAAAAAAACACCTGTTTTTCCATCTTGAACACTGCCAACCTTCATTATTTCAACAATCCAGAAACTATATTCCTAAATTTCAGTCTGTTATTCAGCATGTGCAAATGGTGATGGAGGGAGTGGAAATTTTATTTTGTTTTAATTCCAAGCTATTCCTCTGTCAGAAACTGTGGTTCTCTACTCCTATAGAAGGCAAAAAACTCCATTTCTAGAAGACAGCTACATGAAAAGGTTGCTTCATTATGTATTTAAATCAAAATGTACTCTCAATTATGATTAGACTCAAATTTCAGTATGCACCATTAAGAGATTCTCCTCCTTACTATGTATGCAGATTTATAAGGCTCCAGGCACCTTTGAAATAAATTGAAAGCACAGCCATGTAATAAAGCCAAAACCAGATACTAGCCAAGGAGATCCACCCAGCAACACCCTCGAACACGCTCAGCCTCTTCCCCTAAGCGCAGTTTTAGAGCACTTGTCTTGATCTTGTCTCTGCTCTCTCCACCCCTGTGAAAGCTTCCTGGGGGATTCCCCAGCTAACAGAGAAGCCTAAGCTATACTAGTGGCTGTTCGTGGTGGAGAAACAGTTCACTTGCTTGATTTCCCTGCCTATCAAACCACTCACAGGGAATGCTGCCRTGTGCAATACTGCTCAACCCATTTCAGGGAGAATATTGCAAAACAGAAGCAGTTAACAGCAGGAGAAAGCAACAGTTAGGGGATGAGGAGAGGTTTTAAAGGCTGAGAAAAGAGATAAGAAAAGTGACAAAAGCATTGTGTTCCCCAGTTTACAGCACAAGAATTCAAAATGCCATTTGTGAAGCTAAAAGTTGGTTTGGTAGGAGGACCCCCAAAAAGTAAAAGCTTCCAGAACTTATTGCTATAGGATATGAGTGAGGCCAAGAACTTACAAACTTACTTAAACAAAGGACTGAGAATCTAATGGTTGTATACGTTTAAAGCAATCTTTAATTATTAACAAATATCAGGATGAGGTTAATTGTTGGGAGGTAGATAAATTTGCATATAACTGGCAATATTCTTACCCTTCTCTGAGCCTTCTCTGAGGTTTCCAGTGCTGCCCAATTTAGGGAAAGCACAGTGGATTAGAAGAACTGCAAATACGTTCCACTGTTAAATTTCCCATCTTTCTGCATTTCTGCATTTGGTGACGCCTACCTGTGGACTGGGCATAAAGCCTGCTTCACAAAGTTTTGCTCAATCCATCTGGTGGACATCTGATCTTCAGTATCATAATGGAACCATTTCCTGCCATATGAGCTGCAGAAGGTTGAGACTTTTTTTTTCTTAAACAGGGAGCAAACCAGTATAATTTTGTTGAATATTTGAAAGCATTAGGAAATTCAGACAAATGTACCTGTAATTCTGATAAATTTATGTACTAATAATCTGATCTAAAAGAGTATTAGCTATTAAATACAATTTAAAACAAATAAGAAGTCAGGTGTTGATTTCAGAATGTTTTCGTCATAGAAATCACAGTTTGTTATTGTGAGGAAAAGCATGCAATACTGAAGTTCAGTGACATCATTTTGTACTGCAGTAGCTTTCAGGGACCTTAATTAGGCTCCATTTTTCTGGACTATCTATCCTGCTTTACAAGAAAAGATCCTGATGGTGCATGCATTTGCATACCTTAACAAGCACATACTCTACGCAAGATTATTGCCATGCTTAGTGTTATATTTAGGACAAAAGTAGCTGTTTCTTATATCATTCTTTGTATTTGATTCTTTGTTCTAATATCTGTCCTGTCCACCATAGCCAAAAAGGGCCTCAGCAGCTTCTGGCTCATAGATGCTGTGTGAGCCTCCTGGGCTCCATACACATGCTTCATCTGTGACCAAACGGGGCCGAACAAGCCATTTCACAGTGCCTTGTCCTCAGGGTGGAGTCACACTCCTATGGCAGTTATGAGCAGTAGGCTGAAAGCTAAATATTAAAGAGACCAATGGGGCTGGTTGGGATTTTCACAGACTGAATGGCAGTTCTGGGGGTTCAGCCAGAAAGAACGATCCTCAGTGTCTAAAAATATGAAAAATGGCAAAAATATGACACAAAAATGTGGAATTTTGCCGTATTGTTCCAAGCAGGACAGCCATGGGTTCTGCCTGGATCAGCTAGAGGCTGTCTTTGCAGAAGCTCACACAACGCACCAGCTAAAACACACTCCAGCTTTATGGTGTAAAGTTATGAAACTGTTTTTGTCGCACAAATTCAGCTTCAAGACAGAATTACTGTCCCATTGGGATGGGTTACATAGACAACAGCCCTTTAAAACTGGATGATAATATGCAGGTTTTTCCATGCCTATCATTTGTCCTTAATTTGAAAAATTAAATGCTTATGTTTCATTGTTAACTATTCTTAGCACTAATTCCACAGTTTAGCCCAGTGATGACCAAATGTCTTCCTTACAAATTTTTGCTCTCAGCTCACAGCTGTCCTGAATTTATTTAGTTTGGTGCTTATCTTGCATTAAAAAAAAAAAAAAAAGATTTCTAACTCAGCCTTCATAAACGTTTTAATCAAAAACCTCACTAGACTTCAGTACTGCTTAAACAGCATTCTATATCTGTAAGAGAGCTGCATCTTAAATTTAGTCGGGGAAAAGAAAGGTAATACAGTTTTCCATTATGGTTAATAGCTTAGAGTATATTACAGAATCACAGATTAATTCAGGTGGGAAGGGACCTCAGGAAGTCTCTAGTCCAGCCTGCTGAAAGCAGGGTCAGCTCTGAGTTCAGACCCTCAGACCAGGGATTTATCCAGTCAAGTCTTGAAAACTTCTATGGATGGAGACTGCACAACCTTAATAGTGAGAAAGGTTTTCCTTATATTGAGTTGGAACCTATTTTGTTTCAGTTCACCATAGATTACTGATGGAGATAGATAGAGAAAAGAAAATTTCACACAGATGCAGTGATAAGCTCATCTGAGAAGCCCTTACACTGTGTACTTAAAATGTTTGGCTTGCATTCCTTCTTTACTCTGTATTTTCTTCAATAAAATTGAAAAAAATACACTTTCTTGGGTTTTACCTACCACTAAGACTATTTCTTACTCTAATTTTCAAACCTGAAATTTTTGTAACTGTGCTCTATTTGTGGGAAAGACTGTGTTTGTTTTCTTGCAAAGGATGAAGATAAGGAAATGCTTTCCACAAGGCAAAGTAACACAATTCTGGGGCAGCCTGGAGTAGCACAAACATATTTTCAGTGGAAAACAGCTTAGTGAGAAGCTGAATGTCATTCCCAGCCACCCATGGCCCAACTCTTACTACAAGTGAATCTCTGCAGCTTTTTCAGTTTCACTCTGTAAAAATTGGAATATTAATGTTTACTCACAAACCAGGAAAAAAAATTATAAAGTTTCACTGGTTGGTGTCTGTACTGAATGTGCAAAACTCCGAATGAATGCAAAGATTTATTGATAATTATTGCACACCAAACTTTATAAACTTTAATAAACATAATGGCTGCTTATATTTTGAGGCATCCTATCCTACACATTTAATTGTATTCCAGAATTTAAAACACATACTTGGGTCCCAATAATTTCACTGACACCTCCTCTAATCCTTAAATTTAAACAATCACTTAATACTATCCTGAATAGGAAAGCTTTTCTGAATTAGTCCTTCCCCATGTTGCTAGGAACTTTTATTTGAAAAATCCTCACTAAAAAACTTGACAAAGCAGTTCTGCAATACCAAATGCAGACCAATTTACAGGTGGGTAGGAAATGCTTGAAAGTATAGGAAGAAGAAGAGCCTTGATCAGAGGGAATGCTGCTGTTTAATCAGCTTGCAATTTGATTTCTGGGACATAATTTTAGGGTGAAGAATTTTGCTGAGCATCCCAGTTTATTTCACAGCTAACATCATTGCTTTCTCTTTTAAATATTTTTCATGTCATTTTTGCATTTCCTCTGAATTCTTTATTGTCTCTTCCTCTTTTTTTAACTTAAACTGGCAACAAATGCCAAAAATTAACTGAAAACATCAATTCACATTGTGATCCTGGATAAATTACTATATAATAAGCAATAATGAGACTTGAGTTTCAAAATGTTAATGAAACAAAGCTGCTTCTTTAGGAAACTATATGCTTTATGGTATATGATTTATAGTGACTCTGAGTAGGGTTGTGAACATACTTTACAGTGCCAGAGGAAAAAATACTGTCACTTTTGCTAATTAGATATTGCATGCCACATCTCTAGGAAGTATGACACTTGGCCTGACTAAAATAGTCATCTCCTCAGTATCCTCTCTGTAAAATCTTATCTGTTCTAGAATTTGAATTTCAAAATTGTTATGATCTGAAAATCAGATGCATTTTCTTCATTATGAGAAGCAGAAATGAAGAATGATGCTATAGACATTGTCCATGAATCACTAATGGTTTTTTGGCAGAAGTGTTCATGTGGGGCAACTGTTCTGTGTGTTCAGAGGGTTCTTTTCTTGAAGTTCTCCAATTCATTTTTTGGCTCAGGAGGATTTATTCTTAACTACTGGACCCCTTGGGCAAGTACATGTACATAATAGGTATGAAGTCTTGTGAGGTAAATAACAATAATAAATTATTGAACAAAGAAAGATTTTTAAAAAAAAATGAGTAATTCAAGCCCAAGAGGTTTAGGTAAATATCCAGATTTAACCTATACACTGAACATTTTGTAGTTAACAGATTGTTGTTCTTTTCTTTGAAAAGATTTTTGTTCTTATTACTTATTCAGCCATTACTTATCTATTATGCTTTGCTTCCTTTTTGTTTTCCTTTCATTGAAAATGAGACCTAACTCCTTAAAAATCATTTGGACTTGATCCTAAAGTACATTGAACAGTTTCCAGTCCCTTTGAAAACAATAGAATACAAGAGCTTTCATGATTTAGTTTTCATTTCTCTGAGGTTTTTGAAACTTTGAAATCATTTCAGAAGATTCTATCTTGCTTTTATCTGAGACATTGTACGTCTTTTCTTTAATATCAACTTTTTTGCCTGTCCATGAAATCTTCAAAAGCAATAATAGTATGTTATAACCTAAATAAGTTTAGATATAGATCTAGCTACCGAGGATGTTCAACAAACTGCTAGAAGCTTGTCGTTGTTCTTCCAGCAGTTTTGCATATTTATTGATACAGTAGTATGTGATTAATTAAAACCAGCCCCTAAATCAATATTCAAGTTTCTTATAGTTGTAGAAACAATTCTTGAGCCACTGTCTTTAACCGCTATCGATGCCTTCTGTTAAAAAAAGACACAATCTTCACATAAGTAATTTATTGTCCATATCCAGATGCTTTCTGCTACCTACTCAGCTCAGTCTCTTCATCACCTCAGATCCTTTGCTTCTCCTTATCACTCACCTATCCTCGCTCGGGGAAGTCGCGTGCCTTGGAGAAGCTAGTGGAGTGGCATTCTCTCACTGGTGGAGTCAGCCCGCCAGCCCCGAGCCACGAAGGCGAGCGGCAACGACCACTGCCCTTACGATTTCTCCTCTAGCAGCCTAGAACCAACATGGGGAGCCAAAAAAGTAACTGTGAACACCCACAAGAGTGGAGTGGTACTGGTGTTCAGCATCTCTAAGAAATCAGGCCTCTTTAATTAGATAGGAGTCCAGACTGAAGTGCCTGACTTCAAGCCCTCAAATCTGAATGTTGTGATTTACCTGACTTGCCAACAGCCCTGTTTTCATATTTAGCAGTACAAGCTACTGACATGTCTGTTCCTCGGTAGCAGTGTTTCACCCTGAGTGTGACACAGGTCTCTGAACCCATGTGCTCAAGGCCTGTTTATTCAAAGATGATGAACACAAACTCCTTAGAAGGCAGGCAGAGTTGCACAAATTGTTCAGTACAGTAAGCCTCATGTGTCTTCTCTGGGACACGAAGTGATTTACTGAAGTAAAGAAGTCAAGTTTGGCCAAGACTCAGGTTTCCTAAAAATAAGTCTTTGCAGGACCAAAGACTTTTTTTTTTTTCCTTTCTAACCCTCCATACCTTCCAGTGTTTGAAGACTGAACGCTTCAACATTTGGCACAAACTTTCAAATTTGAAAGTGAAAATTAAGTAGGGCTCATGTGCTTCATAGCTTTTTCAGCCAAAGAATAGTATCTCTGCCACTCACCCTTCCACCCAAAGACCCTCTGTACATCTTGCTGTCCATCTCTCTTCCAGGCAGTGCTCTATCTGCTATCCCCAACACATGCCAGGGACACTCTGTATACCCCTCCAAATACTGTTTCCTGTTCTCTCTGCTCCATGACACAGTTTTGGGTACTCTGCAACCCTCTTTTTATTTCTGCCAGCAGGATTAGTAATTCAGGGGAGACACATTAAAAGTCTTTTGGCAGGATGAGAATAGGGAGACACACAGTTCCTGTCATGATATAGCTGTTAATAGTGTCTTCAGTTGAGTTTTTCAACATTTCACCATTGCAGCTGTGACTATGCCTTGGGTCCAATATATTTACTTTTCTTTCCCGATTATCCTTTTCTTCTAAATCAGCAGGGGGCACTTAGAATATTTCCTGAAATACTGGAATTGGTTGGATACTATATTCAAAAGTTTTCAAACTGGACTCAAGCCTACATTATTTACAGTCTGTAAAGAACCATCCCCTTCTCTTCCTTCAATAGTCAATCTCTGGAAAACTCATCTTTTCCAAAAGCTTTTAAAAAACTTAACAGGCCACAAAGATTGTTTACCTACCAGGCTGCTTCTTGCCGTCCTTTGTAATCTTCCACTCTCTCCTCTCTTAAATTGTAAATCATTTGAAGGTGGTACTGTCTTTTGGTTCACATTTTGCATATCAGCAGTACAGTGGAATACTTATTCATGACCAGGGCTTCTAGATGCTAACAACATAGAGAAATACAAGTACAATGTTAGACCTCTTAAGCTTAGACAATAAATTTGAAGTTGGTTAGCCTGGAATAAGGGACTTAATGTTGTGAACAGTAGTTCAGGTTTTCAAATTAAGAAAAATCATAATACTATGCATCACAGTAGAATTCGTGAAAATGCTAAAAATAAGGGTTTTTAAATGCTTTAGCTTCAGAATTGTAAGTAATTCTCCCCATTTTCCTGTTTTTCAGAAACTAACATGCTTGTAGATGTTTGCTTCTCTTTTCCTCCACCATACATTGAACTTATCACTAATATTTAGGTACATATCTCCTTGCTTTATGTTTTAATTCTGTTCTTTGCTCTTGGCATGAATTACTTCAATATAAGCAGTCTCCTCTAGATTCATCTTCTGTCAGCTCATCTCTTGCCTCATCAGTTATTGGAAAATATCACTTTCACGAAGAAAGAGCCACTAGTCATTTTTTGCCATCCGGACATGAATGAGCATGATGTGGACTTTTCCCCTGAAGTGCACAACTGCAAAGTTGAGTGGACAATCATCAATCACACTGGAATTAAATCCATCTGGAAGGCATTTGAAGCAGCAAGACCTCTATGAAAGGCTTGAAAGTGATTGACAGCTTTTTCCAATAGCTTTGATGGAAGTTTAAATTGAGAAATCTCTTCTCCTATCCTGCAAGAAGTTATAAGCAAAATGTATTTTGATCAACCAATATCAGCCTGTATTCAACAGCATATGAGGCCCTCATGTTCCCCTGTGGKCTTGTTAACCTCTGCAATGGTCATGGAAAGGCTAGATTAGGTCTGTCTGAGACAGGTTATATACGTCCTTGGCAATTAACTTATACACTTAATTTGCAAGAAAACAAAAAATGTACATGATCCCCAATTATGAAAGAGTGAATGGAGTGGACTAAAAAGCCAAATACCTTCTGAAAAAAGATGAAGCAAAGAAAGGGCCTCACTGATACCTTTTGAGGAAGAATGACTAAAGCTTCCCACTCATCTTTCTTCCTGGAGCCAGGAGTGAGAGAAACATCTCTTGCCGCAGAGTATTAAAAAGCTTGCCCAGTGGGTTGGTCAGGGTCCGTTTCCTCCTTTCCCCTCCCCATGTTTGCTATAAAGAAGGCTTCTAGTTACTCCTGCAGGTCTCTGAAAGCAAAGAATCTAGTTTGGATGGGCATCTGTATTTACAATTGTCCCACAGTAGATCTCCTTGTGCATGCATGCTAGGCCTTATGCTACTGGCCCTCCTAAATGCCAGAGAGTGGCCTAGAGTCAGAAAGACTTGCCGTTGTTGAGGAATTGCTCATACTAGTGTACCACTTTAGGACTTATATGGTTAATTCCTAGCTATCACCAGCTATACTGCCTATATAATGTCAACATGTTCTGGGGAGTGCCTACTACACTTTGTCACAACCACAAATAGTTTCAAAAACAGCAATTTTCTTTAATTCAGTTGTAAATTGCTCTTCATGAAATTTCATTATCTTGCACAGAGCAGAATGGATTGTCAGAGGAGCTTCCTGTCCTTTCATGACCATCTTGCAAAAGCTGATTTTCTCACAGAACTGTGTTCTGACTAAGTGTGTTTTTCAGTGCTCACTTACCTGAGTTCTGTACATTTTAAGATCGTCTTGAGACTTGCACAGTGCTGTATCTATTTTAKATTGTTTTTATTGGCAACTAATGTATACTACCATGCATCCACGTGAACAAAATTACAGAGCCCAGACAACTTTTGTACAGAGTTCCTTTGGCCACAGCTTTTCTGTGGGTTTCATTTGGCAGAAATGATATCAAGCAGAAGTCTTTCCCTCAGCTTCTGATGTAAATTGAAATACACCTTATAAATAGAAAATACAGGCACTGAGAGCAATGCCTTTGGGCAAACAGCCACCTTTGGGCTATGGGAAAAATTCAGTTAGATGTGATTCATAAATATAATGAACAGAGTGCCATAAACTTGCTTTGCTCTTCACAAACAAAGACTCATTCTCTGCCTTGAAGAATTAGAAGGGTAGAACCCAAAGGAATACAGAAAGAAAAACAGGACGAAAGTGGGAGATTTAAGGGGGAGAAAGAAAAATGTGGGCTTGAGTTGTCAGAGTGGAAAGTATAATTTTGAAGACCTTCAAACAATGTGTGGAGTAAAACAACTAACTTCATGTTATGCACCAAATCTCTGTGTATCTCACTAACTAGTGATGAACTCCAGGTTTAATTCTGCAAAATTCAGAGTGTATTATATTTTGAAAAGAAGTTAGTTTGTCCTTTAAGCTCTAGTCTAGTTGAAGGCTCCTATTGATTACATCTGGAACTGGATCAAGCTTGCACTGACTGTTCTCCTGGCAGACTCTCATTTGTAAATA
Organism: Apteryx rowi; assembly: GCF_003343035.1. Taxonomy (NCBI): domain Eukaryota; kingdom Metazoa; phylum Chordata; class Aves; order Apterygiformes; family Apterygidae; genus Apteryx; species Apteryx rowi. Next base: position 1,128,199 of record NW_020448786.1, read on the forward strand.
CCTTTCATCTCATCCAGCAGTGATAATGATGTGCTTAGATGATGTGGCAGCAATTATTTAGCTGCTGTGTTAGGTTTTCTACTTTACACTAGCCAAGTACCCTAAAATCAGACCATACAAAGGAGTATTTGCATTTTCATTATATCTTGTGATTTCATTGGGAGAAATTATTACAGCTCTACTGTAGTTTAAGTAATTATTTCTTCCATCACTCCTACTGACAAATTTAGAGGCAAAGGGCCCTATTCCACCTTGTTTAGCAAGTTTAAACATATTGCAAATAATTCTGTTATCTGATAGCACACCCCCAAAGGAAAATCCCTTGAAACTTCCATTTTCCTGAGCATGCTGTCTACTAACCAAAGACAAAGCAGAAAAAAAGGGGCTGCGTAGGCCCTGGTTACTCCGAGTGGATTTACACACTTGCTTAATACCATGTAAATACTGGAAAATAAAGCATGGATCTTGTCAAACTTAAGAACTTAGCAAATATGGAGCATTAGAAACAGCATTAATAGCAAATAGAGCTGAAGTATCTACTGCCAAGTCAGTGAGAGATCCCACGTCCTGCCTGGCAATCAGTCTAAATACGTCTTTTCTCCCACTTCATCTGACCTTTTCAGGCCAGCAATGTGGTGTGTTAGCTTGATATTTAAAAACTGGAACTTTACTGGTATTTGGCCTACTTTTTTCTATTTATTTTCTAAACAAACGATAGCCACTCCCTTTTCAAACTAACCTTTTAAGCTTCGCCAGAAATCTGTGAAGATCACAAGGTATATAAAATCACATGCTCAGGCAAACAAAAGCAGGTTGCTGCATTCCACCCTCCTGACAGCCCTGCAAGTAGACTTAAGGAGCATTCTACTTTAGGAAACACTGCAGAAATCTCATCTTCCAGTGAAAAATGCCAGGATCATGGTAGCGCAGTCTATATGCAAGGCAAACCCATGATATTTCCCAGCCAAAGATCAGGGAGGGGAGAAGCCTTCCACCTTTCCTGATTGCTACTTCTATTTGATTGTCTAAAGGCAGCTAGGAAGTCGGATCTTTAGCCTGAGAACAGAGTTGATGCAAAGTAGTTTTAGAAGAAAAAAATAGCACGCTCTTTAAAAACCAGAAGTTTCCTTGGGAAATGTTAGTTTTTATTTATTATTTGTTCACTGAAAGAACAAAGTATTTTTTCAGTGTCTTTTTTTGTTTCCAAACATGGAAAAAATGTGGCTAAACCTAAGAAAATCTTAGTTTGGGGCCAAAAATAATTTTCAGTTTTAAGATTTTTTTGTCAGTTTTCTGAAAAAAACAATACTTCTCAAGGACCACTCCAACTTACAATCTGCAGTAGACTGCACATCCTCAACTATCATTCAGTTCACTGTATTGTTTTCTCTCCCTTTTCCCCACAGCCCACCATATAGCCTCCTTTGAGCTCATGCCTCTTGCTCTCGCTGTGTCCCAGTCACATAGACACGTTCTCCTGCACTACACAGGATGCATTGTACCACTTCAGCACTCACCATTTAGTCATTATTCTGACAACTCATATATACTTTGAATCAGAGAAATGGCAGTAAAATACAAACTCTGACAACTACTTAGCAGCTTTCCAGGCAAAAAGTAAGCATCCAGAACACCCTGGTGACCAGACCAGATCGTGCTGCTAGTCTTAAATTCTAATAAAGTGTTTAATAAACAGTATTTCTGTAACTGAAAAGTAGTTATATTAGTAAGGATCTTATTTATATGCCTTTCTCTCTTCCTCAGGCATTTCTTTAGCCTCCACTTAGACACCTATATCATGATCCGTCTTTCTAATTCTGATGTTCATTTTTCTTCCTTCAAAAATATATATTTTTTTTAACCCTTCAAAGAATAGATTTCTCTTTCCCTGTTGCCTGTGCCTCTCTTTATAGTCTTTTGACCCTGCCTGGCTTTGTCTCTCACACCTCTTCTCTCTCACACCAAACATTTTGAAACTTGATTTTAAGCCTTATTCTTGTTAAAAATTACTTGGAAAATTGGATTTTCCACTTGAATTTAAACTGAGAGCCAGCTAATGTGAATGTGAGGTTCTTAAGGCAAGACAGACAGACAAATTAAATACCATTTCTGCTGGTTTGTTAGATCTGTACCATGTAATGTTGGCTGTTTGTAGCATAGTCAAATTAATATTGCCACAGGAATCTTCTGCACATCCCTTTCACTTTACTTGAACTGTGCAACCTGAACATTATGTTTTTCTATCCCAGCTCTTCCTCCCCTCCCATCCCTAGAGAATATTTTGGATCAAATCAAGTGATGTCTTTTTTAAGTATTATTTCCATAATTTGATTTTATTACTTTATCACTCGTAGGTTGTAGAAAGCACGAAAGTGAATTTTTTTTAACCATTCCATTTCGGTTCCATGAGAAGGTAAAATACAGGCCAGTGCCCTTCAGTTATAGTTTAGAAGTAAATATGTTTTGGATACATTTCTTCAAAACAAAGTGTCTGTGAGTACATACAGAAGCATGCTAAAAGTATCGCATAATCATGTAGGAAAAATTCATAACTAAATAATGCTTTCAAAGGCATTTCTGAAGTTGGAACGGCATCAGGAATCTGCTTATTTACGTAGGGAGTTGTGGAGATTGCAGACTGTTGGTACTGCCGACAGATAGGATGATTAGTGCTAAAAACAATATCATCATTTAGATAAGCCTCCTTCTGATAGTTGCTATTGAACTCAACTTGAACTTAAATGTTCTCAGCCTGGGAACTATAGTTATAATTCCTAAAACAGCCCATTCACCAAAGGAAGCTAATATCAAAAGAAAAAGAGAAGAAACATTCAGATGTTCTGACCTGTGCTTCTTAATTAAATTGCTTCTGGCCACGCTGTCTTTTAACAAATATTACTAAGTGTATGTACCTGTTTGGTTCAGCCTGCAAAGGCATAAGGAAATTAATATTTTACTGATCAAATTGGTTCCTTATATCTAGTATTTTAAGCCCCTTATTTTTTATCTTAAGTCCCTTATATCTTCAGGTCCTTTGTTTCTTAAGATAGTAAAAAGTTAGTAGTGCAGATATGCACTGACAAGCTGTGCTTCACTATAGAAAAATCAGGCTATTGCATTTCAGACTAGGGCCAGATGTTACAAAATTTATGCTCAGTGCATCTGTTTGCTGGCTGTGTTAATGAAATTTTGTTCAGTGTATAAAAACTGCCTCTACCAATTCTCAGAGCTACCATGATAGTGGTAGATTAGATTTGCACCAGACTACATGCCCCAGTGTGGTACCTTTGCCAACAACTCACACAGGGACATGCCTCCCTCACCATAAGGAGACACTGTGGTTCCTCACAAGAGAAATGGTCCAAGGAGGACGCCCACCCCGTCAGGGAGATGGAAGCACCAGTGATTGAATTAATGCCACTTAGAGGCACCACAATAGCAGTTTTGAATTGTTGTGCTTTCAGAAAACTTCTGCAGAAAAAGATCCCGTTTTTGACCAGGTCTGCTGGATATACCTCCTGAGTAATTAACATACATGTTTAGAAATGGCTTGATAGCTTATATATGACTTCAGGGCTACTATTAAGATTTTACTACAAAAGGTACATTAACTAATAAAACAAGGAGTGTGTGGGAATAATGCCAACTACATTTTAAATATGTTTGCTTTGTAGCAGTGCTTGATTTTAGTACATATGCTGTTGATCTGAATACCTGTCAGTTGTCTATACAATTACCCAAGAAAGAATGACTTTACAGAAGGCACTGTGGGCTTGTAGTTAGAAGTAGAGCCACTGACATTTTTCCCAACAAAACAGCTTTTCACCACAGACAGCTTCTCAGGTTGGGGAAGGCATTTCTCACTAGAGTTACGGGGAAAAAAATAAAAGCCATACACCCAAATGGCCAAGAGCCAGTAAGAGCACTCACTTCAGAGGCAGAATATGAAGTTTTGGATTCTTTGTCTGAAACAACATGCATAAAGATTTGAACTGACCATACCTGAATGGAATATACTAACTACATATACTATTTTATACTAGATACACAAGCATGTTGGTCTTGGGGTGATGATTGGTTAATTGGAGGTCTGCCTTTCTAGTTTTTAGTGAACACCTTTGAGATTGGTGGTGTCCCAGTGCAGCACAGGAACAGATTGTTTTATTTTGCTTCTTATCCATATCGGAAAACTCCTTCAGATAGAGAACAGCTTCTTGCCAAACACTACCTAGGAAACATGGAGTTTGTTCATTGCTTTGCCACATACTTGATAGGTGTCCTACAGCAAGCCAGCTCACTCAGCAAGTTAGCAGGTCTTTGCTGCTTTGTTTGCTAACTGCAATATGAGATTAGGAAGAGCCCTAGTTTCTGCGGTCTATTTCTACTGCAGGTTGTTTGAGACAAACCATTTCTCCCTGTACTTGAATATATGATAATACAAGTCAGAGTGGATTTGTAGCAGTTTCAAATGTACAATATTTGAAATGCTGTATTTTCTTTATAGATTAAAACATTCTTCTTCATTTGGCTGCCTCTAGGTACTTTTCATACTCAATCACCGATCGAACTTGTTTTTGCAGTATTCTCAAATTCTGCCCCTTCTACGTTACCTTCAAATTCTCCTTTCTGTGTACCTTGTAACCTAATGCCAGCAAAACCATTTTACACCCTGATACAATAATAGATATTATATCTATTGTACACATGTCATAGAAAAAAAAAAAAGTCTCAAATCAGAAACTTCAAAAAGAATTGTAAACATTACTGTAATCTGGGAACCTGGTTACATATTTCATGTCAGCTACTAATAATTTTTGTGATGATTCATTTCTCCCTGTAAAATTAAAAATATATTTTCAAACTTTAAAATGGGCAATTAAGGAAGATACAGGATCCATCTTTCTAACATAGTTTACAGCTATTTCACTCTAGGTACCTGCAATATGCCTGGTGGATGTAAGAAAGAGACACTGGCTAATACAAAAAACATATAAAAAGCCCTGAAATACCTACTACTGCTTCTTAACTGATGTAGACACTGAATTTTATTTTAGATCTTAAAAGTAGGGCTCTAGTTCCCGCAGAAGCTTAATCGTGCTTTGCAGGTAAAATACTGGTGGTGTTTTTCACTAACTTTGGTGAGAGCCACCTCCTGCCTGACAGGAGGCAATTTCCTGCTCTGTTTTAGCCTTAGGGGCTTTTTCAGAAACCTGCCTCAGGTGTCCACAAAAAGAGATTCATTCCCCTATGCCTTCCACCAGTTAACGAAGAGCTATCCAGCCGTCCGTAGCGACCTCCCGGAGCACCCAACCCCCGTATCACCCCACAGCCCCTCTCCTGCCACCCTGGCGGCCTGCCAGGGCCCCCCTGCCTGCAGTGCTGCCCCCCAAAACCTCCTGCCTGCAGAGGCGCTCCCCTGCCAGCGCTGCTACGCGTTGCCACCGAGCAGCCCTCCAGCTGCAAAACCCTGCTAGGAAAGATATTTCCCACCTGCTGTTCTCTCTCTCCTTGAGAAACTTGCATGCAGCTACCTAAGGCAGGTGTATTACCAGGGGGCTCACAGTCGCGTTAGCATCCCTTTTTAGGGGCGTAAGCTACCCAGCAGCAAGCAGGACAGTCTCAGCGCTCTCTGAGCCATGTGCCCCACACTGTTCCTTATGCTGAAAAAATTACGGTTGGTTTCTCTGCAAAACAGTATTTCAAGAAATGCCAACACACAGAAAAGGCAAGATTTTTGTAGGAACTCTTTTCTCTATGTTCTTCTCTCAGAATAAAAAAAAGATCTTTTTTACTTTAAAGTGTGCTCTGAAGCATACTTTTTGTGTTGTCTTCCGTTTGTGTTTTCTTTTGCATGGACACAGCAACTGCCAGTATAAGTGCTGTTAAAAAGCTTGCAAAGATTTAATGAGTGATTCTTCAACTTCCTAATTAAAAACCACAATAAGCTTTCAGGCCTTTATCTCCCTAATATTACAGGTTGTAGCAGTAATATTTTGTTCAGTCAAGCCTAGCTAAAGGAAAATGCTTATGAGGTTTCCAAGGAGAGAAATAAACAAAATGGAAATGAATAGGGAACTTGGAACTTTCAAGTGTATGTAATTAAGAAAAAAAAAAATCCTTCAGATAATTCTGGAAACTATTAGGAGATATTCATAATTCATAACCAGTTGTTTAGTTTCTTTCAAGCAAGGGGGCAGCTTTACATCAAACACTGACCAGCTTTTCCATTAACTTAAATAAACAAAACAGTATGCTTCAAGTTAAGAGAACATCTTTTTAATTTTTTTTTAATAACTGGGTGAATTAGAGAATAAGAACAAGACATTTACTTTTCAAATAGGAAATTAGTTTGCATGCTATTTCTTCATGTTAAAAATACTTTGGAACACTCACAAAAACAATGTTAAGCTGAATTTATGGAAATGCTCCATATCAGTTTTGAAGATGATATGCCAGATGTCGGAGAGAACTCTTTCATCTGCAATAATGGAATAGTTTAATCCACCCTTGTTGTTTTTGAGTATAGTCCAAGTGTATTGGTCATCATGGGTGGGTGATCCTTGCTTGTGCTTTTGGTTCATGCCTGCCTAAGTTGTTAGACCTCTAGCACAAAATCACAAGAAAGCAACAGCAGGAAATACTCAACTGAAAGTAAAAATAAGCTATTACAATATAAATCAGAAAGTTTACCGTTATGACAACTCACATTCAGAAGCACTCTGAGACTGGCTGATACATTGCACCACATTATTAGATTGTAACTTGAAAGTAAATATCGCCCAGTTTATGAGCCCATTAGAAATAAGAAAGCCAAAAATACAAGCTTTAAATGAATATAGAGATTAATCAAAAACATGGAATATTTGTCTTTTTGGTAAGCAGGAAAGCTAATCATTAATATTTTGTTATTCTATTGGGAAAAAACAGTATTCTTCCCTTTGAGAGGTTTTAAACACACATAAACACATAGACATTACACCTGTGTTCTTATTTTAAGAACATGTATCTTGAAGTAACATCAGATAGAAAATACTGTTAAATGTCTTTAGGAGATAGTTTTATGGCCTTGTATTGGACTAACGTTGTCATATTAGCCATATTACTTTTAATTGTAACAGTAATTTTAATTACTGTATTACTTGAACACTTTTTCATGAAGAGTTCATCTAATTCACCCTGGTTGTGAACCAGTGATCAAGTATATCTTCTTGTCAAACACATTCTGACGTGCTTTGTTGAACCATGGCTTGTATTAATAGAAGACTGGAGAAGTACAGACCACAATGTAGAAAAGTAAGTTGTTGTTAGGTAGGATTATGCTTCTTAACAACTTCTCTTAGCATTTGCAGCGTGGACAGCTACTGTGCAGAAGGCATAGGAGCAGAATATACGTTTGGGCACTGATTCAGGTTAAGCATCCCTCTCTTGTCACACTGAAGTGCTGTCCTGAACTTTAAAAGTATAAATATTGTCTTGTGTTAGGAAACAGGATAGCAAAAAAGCATGTTCAGTTGTAGATGGCATATCTTAGTCTTCTTCTAAGTCAAATAAAAATAATATCAGAATCAAAAGCACTTTACCTTTTCCAGTGTAAAATACAAACTGTATGGCATACTCTTTAAAGAAGGAAGCTAGCATCACAGATGGAGGCAAAGCAGAGGAGAAAGGAAGTAATGCATCAGTTCAAAGCTTCATTCATTTTTTTTCTTTTCAGCTGCCTGCCACTCCCAAACAAACATGTGGGAGATGTTCTAGTGCTGAAAGCTATGGCTCACTCCTTTATTTAGCTATTCTATGTGATAAGTCAATTCAGTTTGGACATACCAAAGACAATACATAATTGTGACAAAGTACTGCAGTCCAGACTTGATTATTACAGCTTGATCCTTTGTTAACTCTGTTGAGTAAATAAATAGAGGAAGGAATACTTCTCCTATACCTTCATATTCATGAAGTCATCATAGTTGGGTAACTTTCCCAAATTCATGGTAGCTGCTAACACTTGTAGGCCACATACAGGACAGAAGAAGCTATGAAGTTGCACAGCATTATTTAGCTTATTTATGCATTTTCTACATTAATACTTTGCATTACTTCTATTCCGTTATGCCATGATACCCAGGAGTACTAAAAGACAAATCTACAAGGAGCTTGCTTTGCTGTGCTCACAAATTTGAAAGAGGAAATGTTTGGGCATACCAAAAAAAATCTTGCCATTTTTCATTTAAATCATATTAATTTAAACATTCTGCCTCACCTCTTTACTCAAATGTAGGTCTTGGCTCTTACATATGTTTTTCCTGTGCAAACAAGCATTTGTGCAGGTTCCTCCCTTAACTGTGAAAACTTGTTACTAGAGCATTCAGTCCAATATACTTAACATGAAAGGCCCAAAGGAAAATTTATAAAGGAAAGAGAAAAAAAACAGCAATAAAGGGAGTTCACTGGCTGTTACAGTGTTATACAATATTATGGACACTACCTCATGACACTACTAGATAGTGACTGCAATGTTACAGTGCAGGTCTGTAGTATTAACAGGTTCTGTCACTGCAGAAGCGAGAAACAACTCCAGGTATTGGTCATTTGGTACCTGCTGATGTGATGTTATGTAACAGTTTTTCTGCTGGTATTTACCAGTGCAAAATTCAGGCTCCCAACGCCAATGAGTTAAAAGTTGTCTGGGCATCCAGCCCAGATGAATAACATCCCAAATGTTGAAGGAAGTAGCAAGGGAAATAGAAAAGCCTTTGACAGAAATTGTTGATAGCTTGCTAAGGCTGGGGAGGGAACCAGGGAATTTGGAAGGTTGCTAATGTTGTTCCTATGTGTAAGAAAGGATCAGGGAGGATCCAGGAAACGACATAGCAGTGAGATTGGCTTCAGTTGCAAGAACAATATAAGAAACATAAATAAGGGACAGAATACTTAATTTGGTAAAATAAAGTCAGGCCATGCTAATGGAAGAACTGCATTTGTCTGATTTCTTTCTTCAGATATTTTTACCCTGAACGGGTCATTTCTGAGAAATACTAATACAAAATGTTATCTTGCAAATGGACAGAGGAGAGTTAATGAACAGTTATGGATAGATAGTGGAAGGTATTACAGAATCTTGAAGTTAAGTAAATTGTCCGTGATACCTGCAATACTCACCAGATCATTGTGTGTCAAATATCAGTCTTGCATGATGCCATTGCTTTCATGGGAGGCACTGCTTTCAGTTCAGATGTGTCTATTAGAAAAATAGGCTGGATCATTTACTGGTCTCACGCTGAGATAAGTCCAGAAGAATTTAAATCAACTAACTGAAACATTTATCATTTACATTTAATACAAATCCAGAATGGCTTCACTGGAGTCAATGACAAGTGCAACACTGGTGTCAGTGGAATTTTTCTGGGTTTAGATTTGCATAAACCATTCAGAACCTGGTCTGTTGTCACTGTTCAGCACTGGCAGAAGCAAGAATTTGGATCCCGTAAGGCCATTTTGAGGGCCCCCTTTTTGTTCTGGTGGAATGTTCTGTTTATGGGGTTGCTACACAGACCAGAATATGGAAAGCGACCCACACACATATTTCCTGATAGGTTCGAATAGATGAATATATACACAGACAAAGAGAGCACGAAGATGCTGTAGTAAATTGCAATATGCTGAGAGACATTGAGCGGCAAGAAGCCTAGCACATCAGTCCCAAGAGTAAGATATACTCGAATTAGTTAAGAATACAGTTCTCCAGCTCTGAGCTAGAAGAGAAAAGATTTTTGAGTGGCTTAAAGAACATGGAGGATAGATGTGGATTAAAACTCCTTCTACAAATTTTGAAGCCCTGGTGAAATGCATCTTGTGAATTTATGAGTACTTCTCATAATGATACGAAGAAAATTACAGAGATTAAACTGTTGCATAAGTGAGCAAGCAGCATGAGTCAGGGGGTTTGGGAAAAATGAGTCACAGTATGAAGGGAACAGAGCCAGGTTTGTAGCTCAGAAAGAGACTAGGAAAGAATTTTATGGATGTAGATAAGAGCCTGACAGAGTGGGTTGCAGTAGAGAACTAGAAAAACTAACCAGCTCTAAAACAAGGAACCAGACACTAGATTTAGAGAAAGCTATTGCTAAAAGCAGGTCAAGCAAAATTTTTGTACACAACTAGTGGTTGAAATACAGAGAAGGCTGCCAAAGTCAGCAATGGAAGGACATAATTGTGCAAATCACTTCAAGAGGGAGTGTGGGTACATTTTTGGAAAATGAGAGAATCACTGGGTATAGCTATTAGTGAGGCTTGTGGAATTAAAACTATGAAATGAAAGTTGATTTATATTTTGAAGGAATGCAAGGGCAAGCTCTGCCACCCTCAGTGGTTCTCACGTTATTTCTGTAGCACCCTGCAAACTTTAAACAGTAGCCTATGCAAATCAGAGCATTTTCTTAACTTACAGATAGTAATCAATAAGAAAACCTTCTAAAAGGAATTTTTTAAAAGATCGCTGGAGATTATTGCATTATTGCAAAATGCAGTATTTATATTAGGATGAGTCATTGGGGTCTGATGGCCATACTTACCATAGCACAGTTGAGGACTTCCATAAACATTTCTGAAAGAGCAGTGTGGCTTACATGTAATTTAATTGAGACACCACTGTCCTTAGTTGTAATGTTTCTCCCCCTCTTCTCTATTGACATCAGTTTAAGTTTTCTATATAGCACTAATCATTGTAAATTCTGGGTTCAACAGAGACAGAGAACGAGACCACCTAACCCATTCTGGGAATAGTATGGTTTGACTGAGCACAAGCCTGCGGGAAAAACAGAATATGAAATTCATATAATTAAAGACTGTGTCATAATGCTTATGTATAATGGGTCTAAATTAAGCCTGTTCAGAGAAACTGAATTCTGCAATTTCCAGTCCTCTGAGTACTTGACTTTGCAACTATAACCTTCTTTAAAGGTAGTTTTTTGGATATAATACCTATAAACAGCATATAAACTAAAGTACTCAATCTCAATACAAATGTTAAAAAAATCGTTAAATATTTATAACTACAAATCCCATAATAACTGTTTGCTCTCAAGCAGCCTATTAAAAAACTACATAATTATCTGAGTTTAATTATTACAGTGATCAATACATTGAAGTTAACCCAGCTCAGTTTTCAGATAAGATCTGCAAAAGGATTGTTAGACCCAAGTCATTTCAAAGAAAGTCCAAGAGTGTCTGGGAATAAAATGTCTCCAGCCACAATTGAAAGTGTATTGACTCCACTGGGATCAGGCTAGGTGGCCTGGCTTAATGGAAATATTAAGAGTTGTTTTGGAACTTGAGTTAACACACAAGAGAATGAATTAAAACTCTCTATCACAAAACAGACGTTTACCCAAAAACACGTAGTAGAACCCAAAGGCACGTAACAGCAGCTCTGTCTCTTGTGAAGGCTTCCAGGAAAGGCCCATAGATTTCTATACTTGAAGACCAACAACCAGTAAACTCAGGTGGAGAGGTCCTACTGGGGGCCTGCTCTGGGACTGTTTGTCAGAGAGCAATGGAGGGCTCAGCTTTTCAGTCTTGCCCTTTGCTGCTATGGGCTCAGCTATTGATCAGCCTTTTACATCTGGAATTTTTCATTATCTTTTATGGTAAGGAAATGATGTCAGGGGTAATTCTTATCTGTTATTTGTTTCTCTGAGCAACATCTTAGATCAAAGAGATGCAGTGAGTTTTAAAATTAATAAATGTTTTGTAGGCTGCACGTATCTATCATCAAACACCATACCATTTCTTTAACAATTTAATTCAAACCTACAGCTTTTGTTTGTCTGCAGTGAACAGCATGACCTTTTAAAAAGTTAACTAAGATTAGAAAATATAAAGATATAAAGAAAGGGTAATGTTAAAAGAGGAGATAACTTTAATTATGGGTTACCAGTATGATTTGAAATAGCCTACCTGGGTGAGCAAACGTTGTGTAAAACACGTAGAAATTAAATTTAATCAATGAAGTTACTGAGGAATGAGTTGAGGGTATTTTCAGGTACAGCTTGCATGAAATTTGTCTGAGATAGAAGCTTCAGCTATGGCATCAACTGCTGAAACATGGAAACAAACTCTGTCGTGATGACACTAAATTTGGAAAAGAGGATGCAGAGGGAGGAGAGAGATGCTCAAGAATGAGCTTGTAAAAGCTAATTATTTTCTTTCTAGATCTGTTTCTTATACTGCACTCATCACTGTGGTATCTTGAGTGCTTTCCAGTAGTGCATTAAGCAACATGACAAACATCTGTCACATGTTTGTTCTCTGACTCTCTCCCCAGAGAGACAAGTGTGTGCAGTGGAGTGTCTTGTTTTAATTTCTTTAATTATTATAAATACACATGCACGTACACACATTATTCAGCATTCATGCTAAAGAGGAAAGGTCAAACAAATCTATCTTGCTCTTAGAATTAAAGTTGGTGAGCTCTGTGATGTTCCTGTAGGAGTTTCTATTACAGCCTTGCCCCAGCTTGCTATGTCTTCACAGACGTCAGATCAGTCTGGTCATGGGTGTCTGCATTAGGCAGAAACCAAAAGTATGGATTCCCAATACCCTCATTACTGTTCACATTTAATTCCAGGGATTTTGTTGAGAAAGATCAAATTGAATTAAGTGGTAGGATTTAAGAAAAAGTATGTTTTACACACATGCTTTGTGTGACTGCTGTTTCATCCCAGTATTTTTTGCTTTTGAGTAAAATTTGAGTAAAATTAGGAGTGGATATAGCTTGCAGATSAGTCAAAAAATCAGAGGGCACTGTGCAAGTCATGATCCATGAGCTAGGAACCTAATGTATTGAAAAAGCCTGATTTAAACTGGAAAAAAACGAGTTCTTAGAATAATGGAATGAAGACCTCAGAGTTGCTGATTTTCATACAGTGGGGACATAACTGGAAAAACGATCTGAAAACTTCAGACTAATCACAGTTCAGACAGACTCTAAACAACCGAAGTTAGTCAGTCTATTGATCCAAGAACCATGAGCAAACATGTAAGTGGGAGTTCCAGATCAATATTGGCAATGCCATTTTAACATTATGCTATTTCATATGGGGAAGAAAGCCTGTGTGTGTAAAAGTCCACATAACATTACCTTTGCCACACCTGAGGAAAATGGAGCAGATGTGCCTCATCCCAAGTCAGACTTCAAGCATCCTTGTTGCTCCTTTCCTACGAGTTCCATTCCTCTGTTGCCTCAATAACTTTCAGGACAGTTAGAAAAAGAAATATTGCCCTAATGGAGGATGATTCAGGTCACATTTGTCAGGTATCAAAAAGCTTAGTACTTCTCTTTGGGCCTCAGTCACTGAGAGCAGAGTTCTGTGCAGCAAGATCACATTGCAAAATTCACCAGTGCTTCCTTCCTTACTCCACAAGGGCTGGGCTGCTGCTGGTATCACACCAATAGAATTCACATTTGGCACTGCTTTCAGCGTTGAAATCTTCCACTCACTTCCTCACCCTTATATCAGTCACAACAGCAGACAGATCTATAATTATTGCAATACTAGAGATCTCAGAACTGAATGTTCCAGCACAGAAACCTTTCTAACATAGCTGCCTGTTGTCCTCCTCCCACAGTATTTTCCTTGAAGCACTTAAGAAACGTGACCTTCAGACCATCAGCCTTCCTCTAACGTTACTGATTTCTGTGCATAGATGGGAGCAGAAGTGCTCCAAGCATGGCAGCTACTCCTCGTCCTCAGGGAACATTAGAGGCTCCTCTGCTAATCACCTTCACTTCCCACCTTGGGCACTACATCATCTTCTATTGAAGATATAGTAAAGCCACAAAAAGAGGATTGGAGTTCTCAAAGGACTCCCATCAATACTTCTTTCCTTGTATCTTTTTGCCTAACTTGCCTAGGGACTCTATCTCAACAAAAACCATCCAGGAAAAACAGCCAAAATAGCAAAAGGTACCATGACACTGCAGAATAGCAACACTAACAGAGAAAGATCTCAAATCCACAGAGAATATGCCAGATGCTGATATGTATTCTCATGCTGTCTGAAGGACACTTAGGACATACAGAGTCACAGCTAAGAATCAGCCCAATTCAGGATACTAAACTGAGTAAGCTTAGCTTTAGAAGAGCTCTAAACGCTTCCTTGAAACAAGCCTCAAAAGACATTATGAACGCAGGTCTTTGGGGTCATTATGTCAAATCCTCCAAGAGTTTCCAAGTGAAAAGGAGGCTAGCAGTCAAACTGTACTTTTGAATATTTTTTTTTCTTTCAAATTTACCATCAGGAAAATAAAAGACCCTGAGTTCATAAGCGAGTCTAGTTTACTTGATTTTAGCTCAAGTAGCTTATTATTCCATAGAGAAACAAGCTAAATGAAATTCAAGTCATGGATGCAAGTGGCTACATAAGGGTTTAAAAGCTAACTCATGTTAAGTTTCCTCAAATCTGAAGTTCCTGTAGACCAAATATGCTTTCTTTATTGCAGTACATTGCAACAATATGTATATTTAAAAAGGATTTATAATCGTATGAATGTTATGGCAATTTTATCTACAACTTTTGTAGGGACTGGAAATACATGCAAAGCCCAGTGAAGTCCCTGCAAAGATTTGCATTGAGTCCACAGTGCTTTGGCTCTAGCATTTAATGATGTGTCTGGTTGGTGTGAGGCAGACAGATCTAGTCCCTGAAAATCTTTACACCTGAGAATGTGCTTTTCAGCTGTCAATACAGAGCAATGTGGTCAGCAAGTTCTGCATCAACACAGCAGCTCTAGGACTGATACTATGCAGAAATGCAAAGAGAAGGTTAACATAAAAGGACTTTATTTTTCCTGTCAGATAAAGAGGAAATATATGTAAAATATTTGGACATTTGGGGAAAGAGCAAACACTGAGAATTAATTCAAACTGTTGATGGTTTATTTTTTATTGAATCTTGTGGTCAAAATTGTTTTCATTTGCTATGTGAAAGAATCCATCATTTTTTCCAAAGCACCACCCAGAATCTGCCACTGGTGATGTTCTAACGTCCCAAGTGCCTATACAAATAGAGAGGTCAGCTGAGATTTGTAAACTAGAGATCATAAGTTTTAAGGAATTTGTTTATTCAGCCTAGAGTCTCCAAATTGTGTAGAATGCCAAAATTACAAAGTCCTTTCACTGTACTGTGTCAGGTTACAATAAAAAGCTCTCTAACATTTTGGATGTTTAGATGAGAAAGAGAATTGTAATTCCATTGTAAGCAACCTATTTGTCAGCACATGCAGTTTAATTATAATTAAGTACCTCCAGGAGTTACAAGGAATAGGCAAAATCAAAATGTCATTTTTATACTTGTATAAACCTGCATTCAGTATGAATGAAAAGCTGCCTGAATTGCACAGAAAAGTGTGGATCTAGTCTTTACATTTTTAACTATACTGCCCATACATGAACATATGTAAACTGTTTCCAAAGACTTTAACAGATTGACTCAATCAAGGAAATTTTCATGGGAATGACCAGAGACAGATATATCTCTGATGAAAAGGCCACCACATACTATGTTTCAAGTCCTTGTCCAAAGTATGGGGCACGGGAACCTTGCAAAGAAGATCACCAGAATCTTTTTAACATTAGCAAAAGAACATATTTCTAACTTGTCTCATTCTTGGAAAATGCTGAATTGCTTTTGTTGAAATTTTCCAGAATAATTCAGCAGGCAACAAACAACCAGCATGGGGAAAAAAAATGAAATGGTTAAAATGTGGTAAAGTTGCAAGAAGTTTACAAAAAGTTCCATAGTGAGAAGTACAACAGAATTATGGTATCTAACAAATATTTGTATCTGCTTGTTTAAAATAATAATCATATCTGAAAATATTTTCACACGCTGCATATCAGAATTAAAAGCTATTAGGAATCTGACAACCTTGCATGTCCTGTAAATGGAATAAATATTGTGATTACATCTTTGGAGTATATTTGAACTTTGCTGCCTTCATTTATAGGTAGCCTGAAGAAGGGTAAAACATATTTCAACAGTTTAAGTATTTTAACTAAACTTCATGACTAATGTTGTGTTTGCTGTTTTTATAAAGATATAGATGAATGTGCAACAGGAACCCATAATTGTAGAGCTGACCAAGTATGTGTCAATTTAAGAGGGTCCTTCAGCTGCCAGTGTCCTCCAGGTTATCAGAAGCGAGGGGACCAATGCATGGGTAAGTCTTGCTCTAAACTAAATCATTTTCTTTATCTAAAGTTTCAAATTTTATACTAATTGTAAAGTGTTTATGTATCATACTGTAATATATTACAGTGTAAATCACTATATAATTTTGAAAGGCAATGGAATAATCACTTTATCACAATAATTAATCACTAAAACATGGAACTAGCAACTATTTTTAGTCAACACTTGGAGTTGAGCTTCACAAGATTAACTTTCTTAATAGTTACCATTGTATTTATTATTTGTATTGGGGTATTGCCTAATGCTCCAGATATAATCATGAGTTTAAATACAGTGGCAAACTAAAGCATGTCTTTCCACTGACCTGAGTGAGACTTAAATCCAGATCTGCAGGACAAAGCTGTACCTACATACAGACCTAATCCCTGCTCTGCAGAGCCCCCTTACACAGTCTGTTTCAGTACCCAGTTTATGAACAAAAATGAAAGAAATGGCAACTCTGAATGCAGGTGTAAGATGTTTGTGAATTATAAACAGCTGTGCTTAATTCTTTACACCAATATAAACTATCAGCACCCTTAGGACCTATACAAGCTTGGGATTAAATTAGATTCATGAGCAGTGTAAACACAATGTCTTTCCTATTCCACCCTCATTTGGGTGTGTTACACAAAAGTGTTCCTTCAGTCCTCCTTTAGCTTTTATTTAACAACTCTTTAATCATCATTTCAATGGACGAGTTGCTTTTATAGGCACTCTAGCCTTCAGCCTTACATTTGGCAGAGATAATGAAAACTATGAAGTAGTAGAATCAAATGTATACATCGAGGGGTGACATTCAGGTGTGCCTCTCTCTATAAGACCTAGGACTGGTTTTATGTGGTCTAAGAGAAGAGCAGCATTTTTTTGCCCTCAGCAGAACAGGAACAACAGAACTTCAGGGGTTTCCTCTTTTGCTTCAAGTTGGGGATTCTGCATTTGAAGGCCTCAGAAGATTGTTTTGTCTCTTCAGAAAGCCTTGCCAAGGCTACAGGCAGTCACTGCCTAACAAGAGGAAGGAAACTGGGGCAATTTCAATACGCATTTAGAATAACTTAAATTTCTCAGCATGGCTGAACCTCTTCTTTAGGGTTCTGAGCTAAAAGCTATAGCAATCAACAGAAAAATTCTTATCTCTTTCCCAAGAGCTGTGGATCAGGCCCTGAACTGACAAATGGGTGTAAACACAGATGTGTCTGATATTTCTCAGTACTCTGTGTGGGAGTAGGATGAGTAGTTTGGAATGTAGGTATAGGAATAGCTTTGACAGGTTGTTGATATTAAAAAAAAATCTGAATTTTACGTATTACTACTATGCAGTAACACTTTTAAAGTCAAGACTCATGGTACTGCCTGAAAGTCTTGCAGGACATATGTTACCACACTGAAAATAAAAGTGGCAGTACAAAATACCGTCATAGCTACATGTGAATATCCTTGTGCATCTAAATCTATACATGAAGGTGTCTGGGAAGGGATTTTCCCTTCTCCTATTTAGGTCAAAACCAAGAATAACACCTGTGTTACATATTACACTTATAATTTAGGCCAGTGTGTATCGCTACACTTAGTACTGTCAGCATTTCAGAATAAAGGCTGTCTTTGGGGATTTTATAACAACTTAGCCAGAAAATGTTCTTGGGGCCAGATCTTGATAGAGATTCTGCATATGGGAGGAAATGTTTCTCTCAAATTTGAACAAAATTTTTTCAGACTTTCTTGGTTTGAAGACAGAGAGAGAAAAGGACTTATTTCTAACAATTAATTGATATTTATCTAAAAAATTCACTAATTTTTCATTTTTTGAGATTTTGTAAAAATTGGCTTGTTTGCATATCACAAAAATACTCTTTTCTGAACAGGACTGCAAATAAAAGGAATCGTTTTCCAACATTACTTCCAACAGAAGATTTGGCTGTATTGATTAGATTGTGCTTAGCCCTAGATCTGCATGGAACTGTGTGCACAAAAGCTTTAGCCTAATCCCTCAGGGAACACTCCCATTGAATTAGAGTCTGATCCTGGAAGCACTTATGTGCATAAAGGTAGTTCCTGAAAATCAAAGCATTGCTCATATGCCTGTATTGTATAAACAGGTCTTTAAACAGCAGTTTGTAAGAATTTGGTCCTGTAAAAATCAAGGATGGAAAAGATCTGCTGGGCCTGCTAATTTATTCCATTTCTAGTTCAGAATGTCTCTCTGCAGCAAGAGTTACAGTGACAACAATTGCTACTGTACAGATAGCCAGGAATTTTCCAGTCTGACCTTTTCATTCAGAACCATCCAAAACATACCCCTTTTAAGGCTAAGTCCTGAACTGTGCCTGCAACGTTGACAGAGAAAGGGTTAACCTCTAAAGATTATTTTTTTCACTTGATATTAAAACAAACACTTTCTGCATTATAAAAAAAAAAAAAATCTTGGCCTCTTTTTAAACACATCTATGGTGGAAACAGCTGGAGGTAGGAAACTCAAGATCTGGCATGGATATGGGAAGTGCCTTTCTTTGTTCCAGTGAAAACTGGTCTTATTTGTCCGAGTGTTGAGCCTTTGAAATATCACATTGTGTACATGTACAGAACACGGCATGGATTTCTTTACCAAGCTTATGCAGGCCACAACTAACGTCTGCTGCATATGCATGCACGATCAACATTGTGGCATAGTAAAAAGTGTTTTGCAGGTACGTAAAAACAGAGGCAGTATCTCCTGCAGAATGCAAGGAAAACTTCTGAAATGGAGAGGTAAAAGAATGGGCTGTTGCACATTTGTGTGGTTTGCAGGTGAAAACCCTGCTCCGTGCACATGAGGAATGCTGAAATTTGGAAAGACAGCCTGCTCCGCCTCAAAACTTAGGCTAATCTGCAGGGAGAGTCTGTGGAAAGTTAGTACTGCTTGAGATAGCACCAACTTCCAGCCAGTCTGACTGCTGTCCTCAGAACCAGAGAGCACAGCCAGAAGGTGCTGGGACTGTTGTGCTGCTCTGTCTAGGAAGGTAAGTCAGAGGAAAGAGCAGTGAAGGCGTGAGGGCAGTCTTTTGGGGTAGGCAGCCAGTTTCTGTAGGATCACCGTGGGACCAGAACTGTCCGTTTCCTTTTTAGACCTGCTTATCGTGTATCCTTGCTGTTCCCCTGTACTCACAATAGAGAAAATTCAGACTCTATTTTCTAATTGAGCTGAAAAGATTTAGCATATGCTAAATGCACTGTGTGTGCACTTTTGGAAAAAGGAAGGACTATGAGCCACGTTCACTGTATTGGTCTGCATTATGTCTGATCATGAAGACTCTTGGTTGAAAAACAGAGTGAGGCATTCTGGGTTTTGCCTGTACAGAATATGCAAGAGTAAGCAGTACTGCGGAACTAAATACAAAATAAGGTTGAAATGTGTATTGAACTCAGAGGCTAGAAGACAATCAGTATAAGACAAATTTTAACAAAAATTGCTTAAAGAAAAAAAAAGGATACAACAGTGTTCCCATTAGCAGAATCTAGCTCACATAAGCTGCTTTTTTTCCCCCCATTTAAGCAAACCTAATTAACTTTACAGTTTCTTTAGATGCCAGACAGCAGCAATGAACTTCCATGATTCCATATGAACTAATTTTTCCTTTTTAATAACTCAGACATAGATGAATGCACCCTGCCTCCGTATTGCCACCATCGATGCGTGAACACTCCTGGTTCCTATTATTGCCAGTGCAATGCTGGTTTCCAGTTAGCATCCAACAACCACACCTGTGTAGGTAAGAACTTCTCTGCATGCACTTACACATCAGCTCACTTGGCGTAGTGACAAATACTGACACATGACTAGATTGCCATCATTCTAAATTAAGTGCCTTCATCCCAGCTTACTACAGCAAATAAATACCAGCAAGTAAGTCACACCAGCTGCTGTATTTTGAGGCTCTGCTACAAGTGATCTCAGAAGTGCAAGAGGATTAGACCTAATACTGGAGACTCTCATTGAAAACTTACTCTCCTCTGTTGGCAAGGCAGGTTTCTGAGGAACATCTAGTTTGGTAACTGGAATACTGCAGATTTATATTCATTATTTAATCTTGGACTTGATTGTTCTTTCGGTTATGGTGGATTGTTTTTGAGTACCGTTGGCTTTCATGATACTATTCCCAGTTCATACAAAACAAAGGCCTTAGAAGTAGAAACCGGGGGAAGCCAATACCATTCCTATACAGTTAGGTGTAATTATTGTTAGCACATGATAAATGTAGTGATGAAAGAAAACATCTATGCATTCCAGTGTGAATCACTGGGAGATAATGTTAAAAATGAAAATGAGGGTCACTATGGAAGACTCATATTCATGCCTTTAAAAGTAAACCACTGACAGAAGCGTGGTAAAGCTATAAGACTGCTGCTGAGTTTGAGAACATAAGATCTGTACTGTAAAAAAGAGACTATGTCTGCTGAAGTTCAAGGTACTGAAAAAAATCATATTAAATATAGATATTTGGTAGAAAGATGCTATTTCTTAAGCCAAGTTGGTAAGATAATTTTCCAGGATTCAAAAAGGCATATATTTTAACATATTGCAGAAACTTCTCAGTAATACTACTAAACGTGTAAGACCATTGTTAAAATATTCATAAAGAACGGAATGTATGTTTCCATTTCATGTCCTGCTATTTTTGGAATAAAAATAAGAAGTAGGAAGTCAGGAAATCAGTTTTCTCTGACTATGGCAAGCAAGACACAAGAATAGGCATATTGAGTCTGAACAAAGTTTTACTTAGCCCAGTATCCTTTTTCCAAAATTCCTAGCAGAAGGCATTCAAGAAGAGTAAGAAACAAGGTAAGTAGCCTAATGGTTAACACATTAGGGTAGGCCAATCCCCCTCTGTTCTCAGTACTGAATAATTAAGGGGAAGGCAGACTTTCATTTTCTGAGAAACTTTCATTCTCATGAAACATGCTCTCTTGGAGCTGATATTCCAGCTGCTTGGAAGTCAACAGAAGTTTGGCTGTTGAATTTAACAGAACTGGGATCTCATCTAGGAAGAGAAGAAGGGGAATGGCCATGAAAATCAAGAGATTGGTGGTAGAAATGGCCAGGAGTCACTGAGCTTCTGTATGGCTATAATCACTATTTATGGGGGCTTCCAGCTGCCACCGTTACTTCCAAGCATTGCCACATCTTGTCAAGTACACTGGTACACTGCATGGTTCTGAAGTGACGCTGAGGACCATTTATTGCTAGTCATCAAATGATATGATTAAAAATTGCACATAGACTCGACATGCACATATGACATGCAGCTGTTACTGACTTGACCCTTTCCATGGCTCAAGTACAAGTTGTATTCTTTCAGTTATAATTATAAATCTGTTTGACAGCTCAGAGTTTGCTAGGTGCTTTACCAAGAAATCCCTTCTCTGATCCTTGCTGGCCTCCCACTGTAACAAAACACATTCTCAGAAGGAGAGGTAAAATACATCTCAACAAGCAAATTTGCAAATGAATGGTTGCCACTTCAGGACAGACTTTCACATTTGCATCAGTCACCTGCCAGAAGTGATACTCTACAGCTGCACAGATTACATTTGTATTACAACTTTTGCATATATTGAAAGTGGGTCGATATTTTTTGAAAGCAAATTAAAAATTGGGGGGGGGGGCAGGGAGGAGATTCATAATCAATTCTGGCATGTTACCTCCTGTTCAGAACTGGAGGTTCATCGTATAGAGAGCTAACATCCCCCTCATTGTTTTACTGTTTGTGAACGGCTGATCTTAGTAGATGTTGTCAGTTTGTTAGTTGTATCTGTAGATGACTGAGTGTTGCTGACATTATTTGTAAGCATTTGCAATAGCCATGAATTCAAAAATTATTTAAAATGCAGCTGTCTACTATTGGTTATATTTGATAGACATGTAAAAATATGGATAGAAAATATTCAGGGAAGGAATTCAAGGGAAAATACACTAAAATCTCCAAAGCAAATGACAGAGGAGCAACAGTTAGTCAACAGCATATGAAAAATAAGCATTATAGATTCCAGAGGTAGTTACGCTTATATAAACTTTCTATTAAAATTGCTTCTCTTCTCAGATTGCTATGTCCTCACATATGTTCTTAAGATGGGCACATCATGGAAAAAATCTGGCATAGAAAAATACTTTCCCCCAGAATGGTTTAGGCCTTAGAGCATTGCAGAATTCTCCACTGGTCTCAAAGGCTCATGTTATAATTGTAATGGAATTTAAAAGAATGAATTTTAGGAGTAATAAATAGTTCAGATAAATCTTAACTACTGCATGCTGAGAGGTCTTATCAGTATGTGTTCCTTATATCAATTATTTATAGACTTGGCATTTCATACCTGAAAAAAAGATACTGGAATGTGGAGTTTAATAGCGGCACTAAACATTTTTGGAAGAACTCATTATATATTAGAATAACTCTCATTCCTGGAAAAATATTCTTTTTCTACATGGAATGAAAAGCATAGATCTGTCACTGTTCCAGTGATTGCAGATCTGTATTGATATAGTCAGCTGAGCTTCTGCTAAACAATGGACCCAGACTAAGAACTAAGACACTTAATCAGCCTAATTACCAGCTACAAAAGATAAATATCTGTAATTTTTCCTTTCAGACATAAATGAATGTGATGCCAATAATCCATGTGCACAACAATGTTACAATATACTTGGTTCTTTCATCTGTCAGTGTAATCCGGGATTTGAATTAAGCAGTGACAGAATCAACTGTGAAGGTAAACAGTTTTTTTGTTTTTGGAAGCATGATCATTTCTTATTTTTTTTCCCAAAAGTCTTTCTGTGAATTAAGGGGTATAATTCAAGTGGAGCCACACTGTTTGTAGGTGCAATTTCTAAGCACAAACCTTAAAACACTTATTTCTTATGCTGCAAATGTAGTTGCTGACAGACATACACACCTTAGTAGTTGCAGCTGCCTTCAGGTATGTGTAGATGTGGGTATCCTCACTTTAATGGTAAGTGCAAAACAGTACAGACATTATTGTTCAGATCGCAGCTGAGGAGAGCCAGGCTTCTGAATGCTTACTTCACAAACTCACTTGAGTTGTGTGTGGTCTCATTCTGATGACCATGAAAAGAATTGGAAAGGAATGCAAACCAAAAACAAGCGCAATTCTCTGTGTTGCTAGATTCCTCTGAAAATAATACCTTAAATTTGTGATTGTAAGGAAATGGCAGTTGTGCTTTTGAGGTGCTTTCAAGCCTGTGTATACAAACAGCACGTCTCCTGATGATTATACAATCGACACTTTATTTCCTCTGCCAGAGTCTCTACAGGGGTCCTCTAATCTCCTTTTGGACACATGATGATCTCACCCTTAAAGCCCATATCCTTTCTGCCGGACTTCGAGCCAAAGAGGTCTTTTTGGTTTACCACTGCACTCCTAACCGAGCCAGCAGAGCTATTACAGATGCTCCTCTCCGAGGTTCTTAAGCTAATCCTCCTTGCAAGTGAAAAGAAGGGGGAGCATAAGTATGCAGCCTCCAAGGAAATTCTTGCCGTAAAATCAGGAACTGGGCTCAAGTCTCAGAGTAGGAGCATGTTATACTGTTTTTCAAGTCGCTCCTTAGTTTTTTGTTCATTTAATTTAATTTTGGGGGTAATGACATACCTTGTTAAATTCAGTTTCATGCTACACTTCCCTGGCAAAGGACTGATGGTTACACAAAGATACAAAAAGCAAAAGAGAATGACATGAATCATATATTATTTGAAGACAAAAGAGAGGTCTTATCCTCTTTCCCAAAGAGCTACTCCATTGGGCTAGCACACAAATATAAAGACAATATTTTGGCTTACTAGTTAATCTCAGATCTGTGATTTTTGGAGGGAATCACATTTCAGAATACTAAAAATGTAGATTCTATCTGCAGTTATTTTAACAAACCTGTTCTGAAGTCTTACAAGTTTAACTTCTGCTTTCTCAAAATAAATGCAGTTCTCATTTTTGAAGATTATTAATAAACAAAAAAGCTAGTTCTACTCATGTTTTAAAACTTTGAAATGTTAAGCTGCACATTTCAGATTTTAGAGAATGTGTTCCTTTCAGACTGGAATCATTTTTCTTCTGTTAAAACTAGCATTTAGTCATTATATTTCATTCTGTAACAAGCTAGATGCTAAAAACAATAACCTGAAGCCATTTTGCTGCTCTGCAGATACTGATGAATGCAGAACTTCAAGTTACATATGTCAATATCAGTGTGTCAATGAACCAGGAAAATTCTCATGTGTCTGCCCTGAAGGATACCAGGTAGTAGGAGGCAGAACATGTCAAGGTAAGTGCCCTCATCTTAACAGTTTAAATATTGCAGCATTAATAACATTTTAAGCAAGACTAAGAATGCTTGCCATCTGTGTGTTTACATTTCATGACAGCATCATCATTATGCTACAGAAAGACATGTTGATAATGTGTTTGATGATTGATTGTGTACTTTGTATTAATTCCTTTTTTATTTGAATCCTTCAGCTGAAACTCTAAATCCTTCATATTCTGAGGACAAAGTATTCAATCTTTGGAACCATAAAGTTAAACTTGTCTTGGATGCCTAGGTAGGGAGTCTAAGTTTCAGAGATAAATATCTCTGAAAAAGGTCCGGCCATTTGTTATAGACGCTAAACATGGCTTTATATCATCTGTTTCATTTTACAGAGTTTTCTAAATCCTGCCACACCAGAAATGAAAGGCATATGTTCTCTCTGATAACATGAAAAAAAGTGTGAGAATGTTGAGCAGCATATTAAATTTGTACTGTGTTTAGAAAATAAGTGTTCAGTTCGGTTGTTTGGTTCTGGTTAGGTGCCAGAGAATGCCAGTATCATAATTTTAAAATCTATGTGTTTTTTCTCACTGAGGCTAGATGTCTCTTTGCATCTGATTATGAAACGCTATAGGACAATGTATTAGGTACAAGGACCATTATTTATGTAATACAGAACCTGATTTAATGGTGTATTTTTAGAAATAAATAGATGCACTAATTATTATCAGGAAGGGATGAGGAAATAACTCAAATGGTTTATAAAAATGGCTTTGTCTAGAAAATTCAAATTATTTTCATTAGGTTCTCAAGAATAATAGCTGATACTGAATGTTTATGGTGGTTAGACTGACATTCTGAAATCTATGTTTGTGCCTTCCCAGAGATCACAACTGAATAAACCCTTTCTGTGGCTGGGTTAGTTTCAGGAGACTATGTGGGTAGGTAATAGTTGCGTTCTGGCACTGAAGGGATAATAGAGCATTAATAGAACACAAGTGTGACAGTCCCTATCTCTGTTCAAGGTTATTTCCCAGGAAAAAAAAAAAAAAAAAAGGAAGACTAATTTGTATTAGTTGAAATGTAACCATTAACTAAACAATTTAGCTAGACCTTGCGGCCCAAGCAATTAAAAATGAGATCCTGCAAAAGACATAAATTGCATTTCTTTCTCAAGGCATCTTTCCTCTGCCTGCCAGATACCTTCGGCTACAAAATGATTCAGCAAGGCATCTCTTTGCTGGTTAGAAACTTTACAGTATTCCTACAGTTGCRTTATATCGAGCATCATTAATGTGTTTCTTCAGTCAACTAAGTATCTTCAGCAGACTTAATTAACACTCAGAAAACAGATGTGTTCAGTTTCTGCATAGAGGAACCCTTTATATCCAGGCACCAGAAAAGCAGGCAAAGATGACTGAAACCTGTTTGCTTTCAACAGATAAGCAGGTGGCTTCTTGTTTGTTCTGTTTGTTTTAATTAAGACATTCCTGGTGCCTGTTTCTTTGTAGCAAACTTTCATTTCATCTGCTTTCCTTGGGTTGGGAATTGACACAGTCCCCTTTCCCTTCCTCTTAGATATAAACGAATGTGAGACTACTAATGAATGCAGAGAGGATGAAATTTGCTGGAATTATCATGGAGGCTTTCGTTGTTACCCAAGAAATCCTTGTCAAGAACCCTATGTCCTTACATCTGAGAAGTAAGAGAAACCACTTAGTTTTTTAGGGTTATCCTCAAAAGGCAACATGCTCAAATACAACAGATTGCAAGTATCATTTGTTTGAGAGTATCATCAAAGGTTTCATCTATTTTTGTTTGTTTTTCAGCCGCTGTGTCTGCCCAGTATCAAATGCCATTTGCCGAGAGCTGCCTTACTCTGTTGTATACAAATACATGAGCATCCGTTCAGACAGAACAGTGCCCTCCGATATCTTCCAGATTCAGGCAACCACTATTTATCCTAATACTATTAATACATTCCGGATCAAGTCTGGAAATGAAAATGGAGAATTTTACCTGAGAGTGAGTATTGGTGGGAGGCAGATCCTGAGCAGGGCGTAAGAACCACCGGTACTACAAAGGCCTTATAGTGCCTAGCCGTTTTTGACAAAGCCATCATGTGTTCCGATAACAGTGATGTCAGAGCATCCAAAGTTTATCAGCTTTTTAATATTTCCTTACTAAACGCGCTTGGTTTACAAATGTTAAAAAGTTTTTTCTCTTCTACTTGACAGCTCTATAAAAGGAGAATCAAACTGTTTCTTTCAACTGAATACGACACTAGTAATGATCATGAAGGTTTAGCAAGCCCATGCCAGCCATGTCAGAGGTTCAAATGAGATGCCTCTGTGCTTTGCACTCTCAGTACCAACACCCCTTACGTATTTTGGGAGAGGATTATAGAAAGATTCCTTGTGCTCTTGACTTTTATCTCTGTCAGATGTCTCTCTTTTGTGAGAAAATAAAAAAAGTAAAAGAAGTCAGTAAGAGTTTGGATGGGGCACTGATTTCTGGAGTGCTAAGTTCAGGCCAACTTGCAACAAATGTTTCGTGTTGAGGGATATTTAAACTTTTGCTTTTCACACAGCGCTGCAACTATTTCAGAAAAATATACAAGTTTAAATGACTTATGACAGTGATATTTCCTGTTGGTATAAGGCAGTTTAAGTTGATACACTTTCATTCACGTGTGTATCATCTGCTTAAAATTTTTTGAAAGAGCTTTCTGATTTTTTTGTAATATTTACAAGTTCTTGGAAAATCCTTTTTGCTTCATCTATTGTTTTACACACAATAAAAGAGAATCAGCACAAAAACTTCTGTCAGAAAGATGATATTAATTGGAAGGTTTTCATCTTTGTTTTTTCCTTCAAATCTGAAGGCTGGGCAATTTTGATAGTGCATCACAAAAACAAGCATATTGATACATGGTGTTGCCTACTTACGCTAAGTTTTCTAAGATGGGAACAAGGAACTCCTTATTTGAGTCTGTAACTTATGATACAATGCTCTTCCCTAGATTTATTGCACATGTAAAAAATCCATAACTACTCTCACATTATGGACAGCTGTCAAAATACCAACTGTTATTTGTTTAAAAAAAAAAGTCAACCACTGTTAAGAACAAGATCACTCCAACTCTAGTTAGGATTAAACTCCGATGTAGTCTTCAACCTGACTTTCTTACATACTGTAATTAGGTTTACTGTTCCAATCTTCTGTTGCCACCCAACAAGAAATCACTGGGCCTTAAAATAGGGAAGCTTGTGTTTATTCCTGCCAAAGGAGTGCAGTAAACAAGGGCTCACTTAGTAATTATTCCTATTGTTCTAATAAAAGCCTGAACTAGGTATGCRTAGGGCTCAGATACAGCAGATGGCTTAGATTCATATGTATAGCCTATTTATTTCACATAACGAGAAAATATTTAAAACAGGTGAAGGGAGAGATGGAGATTATCCTTCTAGTATCACCTGTAAATTACAAAGCAGTTTCGCAAACGAGTAGCATGCCAAGCCATTTTTCACAGGCGGGACCTGCAGATGTCCCCCAGCAACGTGACCCAACGTCCCAAGCCCAGGAAGGGTGCTTCACGGTGGTGCGAGAAGGGGTCGCAATAGGCACACAAGTTGCAAAATGTTTACAAAGGGGACCATAAGCTTCTACAGTATGAGCCACGACGCAGACTTAAAGTTTCCCTCTGCTGAACACTCTACGTCACCGCTGCTAAATACATTAGGTTTCTCTTGGTTTACTTATTCCCCATATATTTTAAAAGCTGATAGATGGGAATAAAAACAAAAACCATCCTGGATATATTACCACTTTTCACATCCTTTAGGAGAGTCAGCGTAACCAGAAACAGATTTTGCAGTGCAGTTATTCCTCTGAGCCCTAGTCAGGTAAAGCTTTCCCTCCAGCAAAGCCAGGTGTGAGATTAGTCATGGTCATTTAAAAATGTTAAAATAATACTTGCATTGTTTATCTCTGAGTGCTGGAGACAGAGCATTTTTACAGTGTAGTAACACACAAGCAGTCTCTTGAAGCAACTAGGGAATCATTTTAGATTTCACTGAATTAAACTTTATTTTTCATTCTTCTTCTTCTTTCAGCAAACAAGCGCAGTAAGTGCTATGCTTGTACTGGTGAAATCACTGTCAGGACCAAGAGAACACATTGTGGATCTGGAGATGCTAACAGTCAACAGTTTGAATTATCGTACAAGCTCAGTGTTAAGATTAACAATAATAGTGGGACCTTACGCATTTTAATGGTTTTCAATAACCCTTCACTGGCACTTAAAGCAGCCAAAGAATATTATCTTAAAGAAAGCACTTACTATTTTATTTATAGATTTTGCTCTTTTTTTTTTTAAAGATTTGTTTAGTAAGTTGATATCTGTAATCCACACATTACACCTGAAATTCAAAATTAGTAGATGTGTTCCATATTATAACGTGGGCATTGTCACTTTCTGTATAAAGATTTAAATCTTTTTTATTACCTTACTTGGACTAGATACATACTACACTTTTGTATGAGAACTGTATGTTCATACTATCCTGTAAAGCTTCACACACTTCTCCTAGCCAGGTAGGTCATGCAATTAAAAGGTGATCTTCTGTGTTGTTTCCTTTTTAAATTCTAATGCAGCTACACTGACAATCTCAAAAGGAAAAAATATATAGTATCAATGATATACAAAGTAACAGTTAGCTGATAAACTAAAGTATATTTGTTCTTTTTAACTACTTTGTAACAAAAGTTAACAGTCAATAAAGACCTATTTCTTTAGACATTTATGTGCTATCAGTTGTTTTTTCTAATCTGGGTTGGGGGTAGATTTACATTGTGAGAAATATTTCACATTGGGTTTTTATATGCAGATTATGTTAAGCATACCATGGAATAACATTGTGTTTTCTCCAAGAAAAACAGACCATAGTAAGAAAATTTCTCCCAACAATGAAAGAAACTCCAAATGGAAAATCAGCATGCTGGGCATATGAATATCAGTGCTTTCTTCCAAGAACCCTGTTTGTAGTTATTGGTCAGAGGGGTACAACATTTTCAAACAGAAATTAACATGCTATTTTTCCAGAAATATTATGTTGCATACTAAGAACTGAGTGCATTTGCTTATTAAGTTATATCATATATTTTCAGGCACACAGTCCTATTTCTGTTCTTAAAGCTCAGATGTGTCATGTACAGTGTTCATAGAATTTATAATAATTCAAGAACTAATAACATCTTTTGTAATATGTA
Organism: Apteryx rowi; assembly: GCF_003343035.1. NCBI lineage: Eukaryota > Metazoa > Chordata > Aves > Apterygiformes > Apterygidae > Apteryx > Apteryx rowi. The sequence continues at coordinate 1,157,987 of NW_020448786.1, forward strand.
CAATCTTTTATTTCTTGTTTAAAATGTAACAGTTAATCCTTTGATGTACAAAATTTTTAATAAAGAAAGATATCTCTTATCACAGTGTATTTAGGGTTTTTTTGAGGTAGTTTATTATTAGCAGTATTAGAAGGCTGAATCCTCAACTACTATAGAAGTCAGCAAAGCTCCAGTGAATTCTGTAGAGTCAGACTGTCCCAGAATATCTCAATCCATACCGTATATTACTTCAGATAATTAAAATTTGTTATTCTTTTTTAAAAGGATAAGCATGCTCTCCAGTGAGTTGTATTGACAATGATTTAAAAAATAAATAAATAAAAATGGAGAAACATACATTTACCAACACACACATGTTGCTAGTTAGTTGCTTAGTTTAAAGGAAAGAGCCTCTTTCTAACATTCATTTTCCATTAAAAAAAAATTGTGAATAGTATATACATTATACACAAAAAACCCTCCTGTGGCGCAGACCCACAGATTCAGATTTATTGAGGAGGTTAATCATGCTCAGTGATTGCTTTCAAAAGATGAGCCCAAAGAGCAGCAAGGAGCATGACTAGAGTACTTGGCGTCCACAGGTCGCCACGATGCAAAACAGCAGAACTCAACCCAGGATATAACTTCGAACAGGCCACAGTCGCTCTGGTTTAGGGTGACACATCCCCCACGCTCAGACAAATTGCAGATCAGGACCCCATTAGCCAATGATCGTTCTTTCAGGGAGTCATTTGTGGCTTTAAGCAAATACTTCATCTGCCAAAACGGTCAGAGCACATGTTTGTGGCGTAGGCCAAAAAAATAAATAGTGCTGGCACTGTGTGGAGGCATTGAACAGCCTGTATCGCATTTTGTTTGTTCAGGGCCCTGGAGCCTTGGGGTGAAACCCCAGCTAATCCCCATCCTTCTCTGGAGAGAGGAGTTCAGCAGCACAAACCCAGTAACTTTCTACAGAGGAACTTATTAGCATTTTCCATGGTGATTACAAGCTCTTAAAAACATTTTCTGCTCATACTCTCTCTTCCTTTGACTTTTCATATCCATCGATTGAGCAAATGTGGGTCTCTGACGATCGTTAACCCGTAGGATGCTGGGAAGAGCTTTCACCTCCCATGACCTGACCTGACCCCTCTCAAACCCAAATGCTGAAGCACTCCTGAGTCCTCCTTGCTTGCTGAGCCCTCCGATTTACAGAGCTTGACGCATTCCTTGGGTACGGTTGGTAGGATCCTCCTTCCTCTTGCCAGAAGGATTCCTCCCCATTCATTACCATCACTATGAATCCACTTGATCCTCATCCTTCCGGTCTGCAAGGTAACTCGCTACCGCACACAAGCACCAAGCCGATCACCTTGGTCCTCCCCTCTCCCCCTGCCGCCCCTCCCCATTCTTGCAGTCGGCAGCACATGTTCTCCCTCCTGCTTCACTCGGCAGCTAACATCTTCTCTCTCCACAGTCTGTCCTCAAAAAATGAACTGTGCTGGCCCCTAAATATCCCTTCTACCCCCAGCATCATCACTATTTGTTTACACTGACTTTAAACTTCCTAAACTGCATAATTTGGCACAGTCCATTCCAAGAAACCATTGGCTTTGTTGTTGTTCTTCTTCCTGAGGTTAAAATGGGTGGCTTTCCTCGCATCCTGATAGGAGACAACAGATGGCCGAAATGGCTTTGCCCTCCTTCAGTCATGGCATTTGCAGAGTACCAGTATGGTGCCTGTTGGGAAATAAATGGCCACAGATCAACTCCAACATATACTAAGCTGTCAGTCTCTGCCCCCGTCATCAATCCTACCTGCCACGGTCTCCCAGTACGAACAGGTTCCTTATTTACACCAGTTTTTATCATCAGCACTCTACTCTCTCAGGCATTAGGAAAGTAGAGGAATATTTGTGGCAATCCTACAACTAACTAGTTTTACAGCAGCAAGTACCCTTTGGGCAGGGTAACACATGAACTTTTAGGTAAGAGTGCAACCAAAGGTTTGCGCTGGCCAGAAGGACAGAGACTACAATACCCAGCTCGAGTTTATAACTTCACAAAACAGCAGCAAACACAGTCTTTTCTCTCACCTGTGTATCCATAATACCTTTTGAATACCACCAGTATCTGCATGTTTGAATTTTGAATTTTTCATCTAACTTTCTGCTTATCTGACAATGACACAAAATTGCTTTATGTTAGCTRGATCCCCAAAGATCCCCAAATCCAAAGAAGTTAGCATGTGCTGCAATAACCATATGAACTAGCCACACTTAGATTCATATTGCATATATCAAATGGCATAAACAGCACAGGCAGCTGTAGCTCTTACATATGTCCTAATATTCAGTTTGCTAGTTCCTTCACATCTCATCGTGCTTATACACTTGGCTTAACACACTATTTTTGCACAAATTGTACTGCCAGCCACCCCCTACCCCTGTCTGTTTGCAATATTCAGGTATATATAAGACCACTCCTTAAGGCCAAAACTAGCTAAGTCACAGAGGTTATCATACAGCTCATGAGTGCAGATCAGGCCACTTGCCATGATATTGTTGCAGGTTGGTGGAAATCTAATGCAATTGCTGGGCGTGGGCACCACTCTGCACCCAAGACATTAATCACAGCCTTCTTTTATGGAGGCAGGGAACTGAAAGAATAGCAGCCCCTCCAAAACAAAACACAGGCAGGCTAACAGACCAAAATAAAGACAAATATAAGGCCGTTCAGGAATTTGAGTGGGGGAAGCAGGGGCTGGTTGGTATTGTTTTGGATAGGGGTGTGGTAGCTGACTGAGTATATGCACGTCTGAAAGAAGTCCATAATCAAAATGAGAAGATAGCTCCAGCACAAGCCAGAGCCTGAACAAGGAGAGCTTTCGTATGCATTCCCATGCCAAAAAACCTGCCCTCTGTTAGGAATGAAACTCTCAGGTTCATCTGATTCTTCCTGGTTTCAGGAAAACAGGACTTCATACATTCTTTGCAAGGTAAATGGAGCTCTACCAAAAACATTAGAAGACTTTGAATAGCTGCTTGGGTTAAAAAGGATGATAATAGCCAAAGAAGTGAGATGAGAGGAAGGCATTCTCTCAGCCTTCACTGTATCTTACTGATATAAATGATATCAACAACACACATTTTAGGAGAGATTCTGATACAAATCTCTGTTGTCACTTTTGGAGAAGAAACTAAATTGAGATCACATGCAAAGTTTAATACCTTCTCAGAAATACAAAAAAAAAAAGGCAGAAAAAAGGAAAAAAGAACTTAGAGTAAACAGAACTTAAGGAAATAGAAAACCAAGTTCATTCACTTCTCCTAGACCACCTGAACATAGTGCAGTGGGATTATTTTGTTTGGAACACTCACAAATACAAGTTTATTGTTGAATCCTGTTTCCATGACTGCAAAGAGTTGCTTATGTTTTGAATGATCATACATGTTTCTAACTTTGCAACTCTCCTATTAAAATATAGAACAGCTGCTGCCCTAGTCAGATGCTAGGCATATGGAGCCCACCAGGGACAAAGCCCACTGTTAACACATAGAATTATTTTTAACGCCCTCACATTTCTAAACCTAACCATCATCTCAGCAAAATGGCAAGTTTCCATACTTCCCAGCTGGGGGAACACCTGCGTAATACAAAACTAAACTGTGCTGCATCTGGTATAAAAACTAATTTTATTTCATCTGGCCAGCAGAAAAAGTTATCAGCACTGGTGAACAGAAACAGGGCAAAAAGTTAACTGCGTGTTATATTTAGGTAAAGGCAGATGTCTAGTTAAGTTGTTTATACTGCAAACATTTCTGTGTATATTAGGAGGAAAGAGAGCTGTTTAATAAAATGGAGTTGGATTATAGCTGCAGAAAAAAATTTGAAGGACAGAATGCAACAGTTCAGTCCTTTTCATTTTTGCATGGGTAAAAAAAGATCAGTTCTATTTCATATTGACACAGTCTCAGACTATGTACATAAAACAAGTAAATTTTTTGAAGCAAATGATTGATCTCAGAGTTAGTTCTCTTTCTAAAGCTTCTCATTAATTGGGTGTATTTGCTCAGTACAAAAAGCTGCAAATATTACAGCAACTGCTGTATCACACCAACATGACAATGTCTCTGGTGTCTCAGAAAGTAGCTAGATACCAAGATCAGGGGCTCACTGTCTGCTTCTGCAGACCAAAATACTAGACATAGACGAGCTTCTAGTTTTGTTTGTAAATGCAGTCGTGTCATGTCCGTCTCTTGCTGTTCACATTCTTGTTTAAGCCAGAAGTAACTTAATGTCCTGCTCCTGAATCCCAGCAGTCCAGAAAGGGAAGTCAGTACTCTGCATCTCAGCTCATTCCCAGGATCAAATCCTCTGATAATATGACATTTTTGTAATTTCTATATAACTATTCGAATAGGGGAAGCATTTTCATTATTGTCAACACCCTTCAGATCAGCGCTTTACAAGTTAAGGGCGCAGTTTTCAGCACAGAGCACAGTCTAAGTCTGTTCTCACAGAAGACTATCGGACCAGCTAGAGTAGCATCAGGCCAACTCTAAGTACTTTAAAAATTTCCACCTTTCAAATGCATGCTCCATTTCATTTTGTTACATAGCTTTAATGAACCAGTCATTTTTTTCCCCAAAAGATACCCCCTAAAACCTCTGCAGTTCTGATCTAGAAAACCTCACTCCACACAAAGGCACGTGCCATCCCCGTACACCTGAACAAGCATACAAAAAGGCCTTTGAACTTAACAGGCTGCAAGCTGAGTTGATAGAAGTAACATTTTACACTTTAAACTCTCTGAAGTCTCAATAATGAAAGTTGCGCAGGCACCTGGAGGGCTAAATTCTTCTAGCGTTACTCTAGAATGAAATGTCTGAACCTATAATTGCCCAATCTTGAGAAGGTCATGTTTTCTTCTTGTTTTTAATGTTTCTAGAGTATCTATGTGCAATATATAGGGATGTTTTCTGTACAGAATATATATAGCAAACACCCAAGTGGGAAGTCAAAAGAGTGAAATTGTTGCAAGCGTTATGGAAACTATGAAAACAAACATATTTTAGATGCTTAGAGTTAAGAGCTGCAGAAAGACCAAAAGAAAGCCAGCATACCTAAACAGCAGGGTAAAAGACATCATTAAAATCAGTAAGTCATCCTTCAAGAAACTAAAGTTGTATACAAATGAGGAAAATAGAAGTGATCACAAAGCCTAGAAGGCTACATGTAATAACAACTAAGGCAGGCCAAAGGAGCGACTCGCAAAAGGCTGGACTAACAATCAAACCTATTTCAAATGCTTCAGAAACAGGAAGCCTCCTAAAGTGCCGATGGGGCCAAAAAAAGAACCAGCATATTAGAAGAATGATCAAAAAAGATAACGCCATAGCAGAAAAATTAAATGAAGCTTTCTATCATGTTCACAAAGAAGGAATTTGGCAAGGCTACGATGCCAGAACTTTTTTTGTTTCCCCCCCCCCTTCAGGCGACATATCAAAGGATCTGCCTCAAATCAAAGAGTAGATAGARGAGGTTGTAGCATAAACAGATGAAATGAGTGCTTGGAAACCACTGTGACCAGATCTCGTGGACCTCCTCACGAACCTCGATGGTGAAAGCCCTGAACCTCTGCTGCGGAGGGCAGCCTCTCACCCGCCCTGCAAACCCAGCCAGGAGGCACTGACAGGGAGCAGCCAGGACACATGGACAGGCAAGCCCAGCGCCCACAATGGGAGGACATTTAATAAGAATGCCACCAGCGGCAACACGGATGAACAAAGCGCACAGAGAAAGAGGCAGCAGGGTGCTTGTGCAGGAGGTCAGGCTCCACAGATCTCTGAAGATGTTAACAAGCAGGTCATGGACAAGGGGGATCTGGCTGATGTCATCTACTCTGATTTTCAGAAGGCTGCCAGCAAGGTCCCTCACCAAAGCCTCCATGAAAGGAGGCTGTGTTGGGATAAAAGGAAAGTCCTCACCTACTTAAGCTAGTTAAAAAATAGGAAAGCAAAGACAGATAAATATAGTCTGTTTTCACGGCAAGGGAGTTCACCGGTGAAGCCCCCCTGAGGGCCATCCAAGGCCCTTTGCTGTTCAGCACATGCACAGACAATCTGGAAAGTGGGTGAATAAATGTGGACAAATGTAAAGTGAAGCACATGAGGAAAAAATTGTCCCAACTTTACTTAAACAATGAAAGGTCCTGAACTTACTGCAACCTCTTGGGAGCACGGTGTCAAGGTTACAAGGAATAGTTTGATGGAAATGAGAGCTCCAGAAAGCACATCTGGCATCAGGAGCTATTGAGGACAGAGCTGGGAAGAGCTAGGAACTAGGAAAGACAGGGGAAGGGGAGAGTTATAGTGCCAGGGTAGTTGGCAAAAGACTGCTCAAGTCAGGATGCCTCCAGCAGGTGAACGCAGCCAGAGAAGTGCGCATGGGATGTGGCTATGGAGGACCCTCTTTTACCCCTCCTGGGAAACCTGCATGCTCGATCACCTCCCTGAAATGCCTGTACATCAATGCACGCAGCATGGGGAACAAACAGGAAGAACTAGAGATGTGTGTG
>NW_020448786.1:1166760-1199613 GCF_003343035.1 Apteryx rowi
TTCCATCTGAACATGAGGAAAAACTTTTTCACTGTGAGGGTGACAGAGCACTGGAACAGGTTGCCCAGAGAGGTGGTGGAGTCTCCTTCTCTGGAGATATTCAAAACMYGYCTGGAYRCRATCCTGTGCAACGTGCTCTAGGTGACCCTGCTTGAGCAGGGGGGTTGGACTAGATGATCTCCAGAGGTCCCTTCCAACCTCAACCATTCTGTGATTCTGTGAACAAAGCCGAACATCATTATGCCACTGCATAAATCCACTATGTCTTGAATACAGCATGCAGTTTGGGTCCCATCCCTCCCACCCCTTTGTACAGTGGGATATCACAAATGTTAAAAGTTCACATCAGTCTGGAAAAATAACTGGTCAAATTCATGGAAGTAGTCCACTGAGAACCACTAAATACAGAGACCTTGTCTCTCGTGCGGGAAGTCCCTGACACCTAAATTGCCAGACATCAGGAGTGTATTTTGGGGCTGATGGGTACTATCACTAACGTGCTTGCATTGGTCTTGAATTCTTCCCTGAATATCTGCTTTCAGCCACTGGTTGAAAAGGACATCGGGCCTGACAGGCCCCCGGTCTGTCCTCACATGGTCCTTGCTAGGCTCTTAACCCTTGGTCATAACATCATGCATACCAAGCAAAGAGAAACAGTCAGTGCTCAGAATCATTATGGTAATAAATATTTTTGTATAATTTAATCTCAGGGCTCCAAAGAGAGGAGTATTATATTCTTCTTAGAAAACTGTCATTAACAACTACTAAGCTATATAAACACTTGCTAGCAGTTTTACTGTTAACAAAATCAGTTATGATGACACTAAGGCCTAAATACCAAAAATCACAAAAACAAGAAGAGAAAATGAGAGGTAGCTGAGGCAACGTGTTTTGCTACTTTGCCCATCATTTGCATTAGCAACATTTTTTGCAAGTTTTCTATAGATAATCAATGGTGAACCACGGGTAGTGGATTTAGCAGCCAACGGTGGCACCTCACAGACCCTAGCTCAGCAGCAGCATGGAAAAACACGAAGCAGACAAAGATTGCATTTTGCTGTCTCATTTTCCTTTCATCTTACTCTGCTTCCAGCTCAGTGCAGCAAAGAGACAACACCAGCCAGCCTGGCAGGTAAAAAAGCCAGGAGCCTGCTCCTAACCCCGGGTCGGGAGACAGGGAGGCTCTCCGGGAAACACGCTGGCCAAAGTGGGACCAGGGCAAGTCACTCAGGACACCAGGGATCGAGTCAGTGGGGTTACGGCACCACGCATGCAAAAGGCTCATGTGAGAAGAAAATATTCCCTGCTGATGTTTCAAATCACACACACAGACACACTGCMAGAAAGAGATTCCTGTGTCATGTGCCAAAAAATGACCCCCATTAAGGTTTTTTCAGTCCTTGGATGAATGTAGGCAGACAAGGAATACAGCAGGGATGCAGTTTGGTGGCAAGTAAGTTACTATAAAAGATAATGGAGAGAGAGACAGATGACAAATTACATAATACGCAACCATTTAACCATGCCACTACAGCAAACAAATCCTGCGAATACAAAGTGAATGATTCAAGGACTGTCCCTGTTATCTTTCTACTGACAGAATATTCTGCTTTTGAAGCTTTATGGTTCAGAAATAATCTGCTTAATTACTGTCGTAAGGCTTTTGACTCATTGTTAAACAATGTTAGATGCTTTTAGCTGTATCATTATCATTCAGAGTTTACAGATTCATTTTAAAGAAATGGCCATCTTTATGCAATTGTTTTATATGACAGACATGCAGTTATTAAATCCACTGATCAAAAAGCATGGGACCATAACATTGCTTGGGCCTCTCTCCATTTCCCTGCATCTCTCACAGATGCCAATCATCCTTATTGGCAAAGGGAGCATCTTTGACAGACACAAGGCACTTCCACGCTTTATTAGTTACAAACAGTCTTAGAAAGGGAGTAATTCTAACCTGAGACACACAGACATATGTTGCCAACATCAGCTTTTCAGCTGTGGGTGAGCACACATAAGAATATGCCTGAACACTCCATATCCAGGACCTATACCAAATAAATACCGGGATCTACTGCAGCCAGTGTCATAAAAATTAGCTAGCAAGGAGAGTGGAGTACAAGATCCTCTCCCCAGGCACAAAAAAAAACAACACTGATATTTCCATCAGAAGCCTTTCTCCAGGATTCATGCAATGCAGCATACGTTGCCACAAAAGACACTGAAAATACAGAGTACCTGGATTTTGAATCAACTTGATTGAATGTAAAGATAATATTTAAAGAAAAATGCTGTAGGTCAAGCCTGATGTTTCACGGCAGTCAGATCTACTGCAGGTTTATTCCTGGTGGAGGCTGGTTCAGCAGAGGAAGGTGCCTGCTCACGGTCACCCTGCAGCTCTAAGCAGCCTGATCCCCTGGAGGATGTGTCCCCCCGCCCCCAGTAAAGTATTTGTCTTTCAAGAGAAAAGCAATTGTTTTTCCCCTCAGAAAATTAGCACTCCAGAAGAGAGGTGTTACTCATTTCCCACTAAAAGGCAACATGTTTCTATAAGGAAATACACTTTCAAGTACCTTGGATTTGCTTTTTCCCCTCCTCTCTCCCCCCCCCCTTTTTTTTTTTTTCCCTCTTCTTCATAGAATCATAAAATAATTTAGGTTGGAAGGGACTTCTTGAGGTCATCTTAATCCCACTCCCTGCTCAAAGGAAGGCCAACATCAAAAGTCATATTAGGGTGCCCAAGGCCTTGTCCAGTCATATTCGCATTTTCTTCCATAAGGCTGGGAGCAAAAGGTGGTCCTGCACCTTCTGTGCTGCCGCGCTTCACCTCTCCCGGGCAAGAATTATCATGCATCACAGGAGGCTGAGGCTAATCATTCAGCATGTAACCAGAGATGAGGCCAAAATAAAATTCTAGCTTTGAATCGCGCTGTCTTTTATGGGGGATATGAATATGTACCAGTATGTCCATAAAAGAAATTGCACAGCTGCACTCATTTCTGTAGAGAATAAAATTAAAGGCATCAGATTCAAATGCTCCTCCCAGACTGTTGAACATTCAAAATCTGTGTTTTGCAACCCAGAGCCATCTTTACCCCGAATATTTAGTGAGGCTATTTTGTTTCATGAGAGCTTTAAAAACTGGCAAAGGTAGATAGTTAGTGGAAAACATGAAGCAACATGCTGAGCACTCACTGTGAGGCAGGCTATTTTATAYTTAAAACCAAGTCATGAGGATCAAAATAGTAACATGAAACTTTAATGGGGTAGGAAGAATTCTGTCTTTGCTCTGGTATGCTAAAGAGGAAAGACCTAAATTACACAGTGAGCATCTTCAATAAAGCGCTAAAATTTCATGGAACACAATATCAAGTAGTAGTTGTTTGTTCTGATGTATTACACAAAGGCCACACAATTTCTCCTCTCCTGTTTCTGCAAATGTCTAGCTGATCTCAGACTGACACATGCTTATGTCTTATTGCAGACCAGGCTCATGTATCATTTTCCCCACTCGTGCTAGTAAATGTCATCAGACTGAAACCACAGTGAAACCTTTACAAGAGCATAACGTTTTATGAGACAGCCCACTCTATCTTTAAATGTATTGGCTACAGTTCTGCTTCCCACTTTTATTAGGAAGCTGCCCTCACAAACAACTGATCTTTGTCAGYCCCTTGTAGCTATATAGTAGAGACATTTCTGTATTATAATTTACAACATACCATGTTGAAATCTGCCCTTGATTCTATCACAAACAAACATATTTTCCATGACTACCTTTTCTTGTTCAGTTTAGAACTTTTTTCCATTTTGGGAGTTGGCAGAAATTAAAATGAGGTCGCAGTGAAGTTATTGTGAAACTGTAATACACAACATCAACTCGCATTTTGTAAAAGAGCTATTTGCATACAAAGGTGAATAAAAGCTAGGAAAGAGGCACCACACTTACATGCTGGGAATCAAGGACAGTGGAGAGTAAATCTTGGATGCATTTGCCATTTACTAGAGTCAATGCAAATAACGAGCGCCCAACCAGCACGAGGAACAGCAATAATGCTAAGATCCAGATTCATTCAAGAAAGCTGCTTTCTTGCAAAGACATCCCTACAGTCTCCTGAGTTAGGCCCTCTTGGAGGGGTTACCAGGGCCCATTGAGCAGCCTGGACCGCAAACCTCCCCGACACGCAGGCAGGCCTGCCTGCACAGGGCAAAACGCTGCTAAACCGATTCTTCAGCAAAACCAGGAGAAAAGTCTGAGAGAAAAGTGTTTAAAAGTTTGTGTCAAGTGGAAGCAACACAACAAAAGATCGGGTGCTTTTATAAAATCCACTTTTGTTCTTGAACAATAAAGCTGCCCTGAAAGATTATAAACATACGCACATTATATACATACGTTACAAATGCATGATACATACATACAGTGCTGATAAGTAGAGAAATGAAGGCTCAACTGTAACAGCTGGTGCTAACATCTCACTCAAATGTATTCGCCTGCAAGGTACCAAGGTAATTAAAACACATTTCTAAGCTGGCAGTTTGTTGGTATGGCTTTCTCCTATCATAAAATTAGCAGTTAAGTAAATATTCATCTTGTAATAATTTGATGCTTGTACCCAGGCCAAAATCCCTAGAACAGGGTATTTTAAAATGTAAATCTAGTAAATTTATATGTCTTCCTTTTCCTGTGCTACTTGCTGTGTGAGATGGCAGAAGCTCTAGCCAGCTTTGAAGAAACATTATTTGTAAAATTTCCAGACACTGGCTTCAACTGTCATCTTTTAATCTAGCGTGCAATTCCACATAATAACCGCAGCATTCATTATTAATGCAGTGTGTAGCACAGTCACCACAGTTGGGGCTGCAGCTTGCAAGGAGTTTTGGAATTCTTTTTCCAAAGGCAATGCTGTAGAGCATATGTACATGCAAAATATTATCTTTCGGTGAAGTGATGTTTTAAAAACCCAAATCTAATTATGGCCGGGACTGTGACCCCAATCCAACAAAGTACCTAAAATACATGAGCGAATGCTGCCATAGGATTACCCAAGTGCTTAAAAGTTACGCACAAGCTTAAGTGTTCTGCTGGATTCGAGCCTGTGCGAGCATTTTTGGAGCGTAAGCATAAAGCTTAGCCACACACAGAGGCTGCCTTTGGAAGCCTCCCAGAAATTAAGGACAAGACCACTTCCACAGCTGCTGCTAATGGGGCAAGTGACTCAGTCTCAAGCTCAGGAAGCTCCCATAGTCTGCAAGAACATGTGTCGCACGCGGCTCAGAGCTCCAAAAATGAGCGCTGTGATTTATTTGTATTTCAAATAATGTTTTGAAATTACTCACTAATTACAATGAACTTGTCAAAATCCACCCAGTTATGATGCAGAGCACATTGGAAACTCCATTACTGAATTTCCAAGATATTCAGTCATGAGCACTAAGCTGCTCTGAGGCACATTTCAGAGAATGATAAAGTACCCCCCACCCAGTGTTACAATATCTCTAACTTTCCTCTTTCTGACGGGCTTCAGGTGGTATCCTAACATGGTATCCCCTGCAGACTTTTCTTTCTTTGAATTCAGTCCTTCCGCTATTACAGCGCTGCTGCTCAGATAGTTTCCATCACAGGATTGCAGAGATATTTCTAGGGAGCAGAATATTTCTTTGCCTTTAGAGTTACCCAAATTTGCACAAGCTTGGTCAGTCAGGATCAAGAGTTTTGCTCTTGACCACCATCACCCAAGCTGAAAACAACACTAAGCTTAGACAACACGTATATAAAATATATTTTTTTTTCCTCTAGGTGCTTAGAACAATCAGCCTCGTTCTGAAAATTAAACAGTGCTTTCAGGCAACATAAGATATTTCGTAGCAGAGAGGTGCTTTCTCACRCTGAGGGCCCAGAAACCACCTTGGATCAGCCATGCAGCCTGGGGTATTTCCACAGCCTTCCCAGGCAGGCACTTCCTGAGGTTGTCTAGAATCCCAAAAAGGATGTAAAATATTTGTAGTAATTCCCTGAACAAACCCAAGAGGCTTCCTTGAAGCAGAGTCCTCAGCTCTGTTGACTTGCATTTTTAAAAGGTAATATAAATTCCACTTACACTGGTTTGTTTTGATGTTGAAAATTGGTCTCCATAGACATGGTTGAAATCATGCCCTAAAGCACTGAAACTGGAGCCAACAACCACATAGTCCTTAGTCAGTGCAAAGCTCAGAAGGTTTTAAAGGTGTAAATGCCATCCTATCTGCCTCAACAGAGCCATGGCAGGAACAGAGAACTGCAGGGAAGATTCAAAGCCATAAGCAGTTGGGGGCACCTCACTGCAGTGCAAAAAGCAGCAGCTGAGCGCATCCGCAAGCCGGGCAGGGACCCGCGGCGCCGTCCCCGCCGGCAGCTCGGGGAGCTCCCAGGCGTCCTTTCGTTACGCACCAGGCTCCCAACTGGAGGCCGATCCTGGCTCGTTGCAGATTTCCATCACTGTAAATTGAGGCAAGGGGTAAACAGCTCGAGTGAACCCATGGGAAGCCTAAAAATGATCGTTTTTAAAACACTTATCCTACATTGCCCCACAGCAGCTGCCTTGAAGGCTAACACCGAGTGAAAATTACCCTAGCAAAGTGGCTCTAACAGAACAAAGAGAYATAAATGGGGCAAATATGTGGAGAAGAGACAAATTCAGGCTTTTTCCTATGGAAATTTATATTGAGGGTAACATTCCTGTCTAACACAAGCTTTTTAATACTTCCAGATGCAAGTCTGAAGCCACAATTCAGTGAGGTCCGATGCTGTGACAGCATTTAAGTTCAGAGATGCCGAGCATTTTGCAAAAGCTACAGGTTTTCTTAGGGCCAAAAATAGTCCACAGGAAGAACAGAAAAGGGTCCAGCTCTCCTCTCAACAACCCGACTGCAGGTTAACAAAGTGAAGTCATTATGAAGCAGAAACAAGTTCCTAGATGCCAAAATATTCAAGTTTATTTGAACATTGAGATGCTTGGATTTCTGCAAAAACCAGCCTGCAAATCCCAACAGGAAAAAAAAGAAAAGAGGATAGAAAAAAAAAGGGGGGGAGGGGGGCAAAGGATGACCTATATTCAAGAAAGTATTATTTTAATTAAACAGTTTTCTTCCCCCTTCCGGTTCTAACGCTGCCTAATTTGCTATTTTGCACAGTACTAAGAGGTAGTCCCTGCCTGTGCAAGACATGCACAAATCTTTTGCTCCGCGAGCAGCACGTGGCACAGCTGTTTTAGCAATCTGTCTCTGCGATGTGCTAAGAAAGGTGCCTCATTGCTCTTGCTACATCCCTGGTTAACGACATTTAAAAAAAAAAAAAAAAAAAAAAAACACAGAAAGCAGCCATCGAGGATTTCCCTGAAAGAAAACCTCAGTTTTGAATACAGAGCAGGATTATCCCATCGAGGACGGTATCGGGAGGAGATCAAACCAGGAGACTGCCTACCCAGGTCAGCAATAAAGCRAGCCTGTGCTCACACGAGCGATAAACTGTTCTGGAACACTTTGTCCTGGAGAAGCTCTTGCTGCTCGGCGGCTGCCAAGGTCAGTCTCTGCTTGGTTTATGCATTATGCCAATTCCTCCCATATAAGATTAAGCTGCCTGGAGGCAATTTTAACTTACACATCTGATATTTTGAGCATTTGCTATGTTTCGCATTTAGGGAGTCAGCATAGCCCATGCACTGCGACTTTGCCTTTTTACCTCATGTCACCCTTAAAAAGGCATTCCTATTTAAGTGCTCACATACCTTTTCCTAGGACTCCGAAACATTGAAGGACTAGTACAGAGAAATATTTCACTGACAAGCAAAACAGCCGTTCATGCCATGTAGCTTGACGTTTCAGGGGCATAAATCTGACAGCAAAGCACATAGGACCTGTTTACTGAGTTATTTCATCATACTGCAAAAAAGTTCCTCCACTTTTGAGACTACTCTGAGTCTGTTAAATCCCATTAGTTTATTACAAGTATGAATAACATATCCTAGAAATAAATAAATGAGCTTTTAAGCTTAAAAGCTTAGTTTTTAAGACCATCCTGGTCAGCTCCAAGTTAAAAAGGCAGATACCAGATGAAAAAAATTCAATAATCTAAAAAGTCTCCAAATTTCTTATTTGTTTACTTATCCAACTACATATGAATAATTTCAGTCTAGCACAGGCCTGTTCAGATGCCAGATCTTGTTTGCAAGTCTGCTCCATCAAAGGCAAATATACGGCTGAACTTACGTGCTATACAAATACCAGCTAGCTATTAGAGCCATCTAATTTTTGGCAGGGTTGTTTAGCAATATAAAATACTAAGATTAATGCCTTCAGTTGTCACTGGTTACCACTGTGGGGAAAACAGTTACCTTACTAATATATTATTGTTTGGATTCAAATTCTAAATATAATTACATGATGCATTTGCCTAGCCAGAAAAGTAAATATATTTTAAAGAAATCTGTTTAGTTTTTTTATGTCTTAGGCAAGACACTCATTTTACTGTAGGGAGCTGCAGTTTTGCCACTGACTTCAGGATTTCCCTCGGCTCTTGCAAATCCCCGGGCGCTGCTGGAATAGCAACATTTCTGTGCACACTGATGAGACGGACGCGGATGCTTGTAACTGCGATCGCTGCAATTCACCTCACATCATGCTGCACAATATCAGAGCTGCAGCTCCAAAACCGGTCATTAAACTATTCAGACAAAACACAATTGTGTAACGAAGTAAGTTATGAACAAGACTATGGAAAAGTGGGGGAGGAAAGAAACTTCCTGAGGGTTTGGCATTATTTTTATTAGTGATGGCTGAATTCATTTCGCCTCATTTCCAATGTACTCAGATATTCAAATAAAACTTGAATGCCATGTGTTTGCTGTGATCCAGAGACAAAGGCTAGAGACCAAAAATTATGAAGACAGCAACAATTACATGCAGATTTTACCCATACAACCAGTTTGTATCAGACTAGGTCTTGGATCTTTGAGAAAGACTGTTGTCTATCCATAACACAGCAGAGTTTTCCTCTAAATACAAGAGCATTTATAACTGAATCAGCATTGGATGGGTGGAAAGAATACGTTTACGAGAAACAAAGTTTACAAGCAAGTTTTGCAACTGCAATTAATTCTTACATGAGAAGAGTCAATTTTCAGACTTCTGTGCTAGCAAGGAAGCTCTGGTTTTATTTCACCGATACAAAATATTTTGCAAAATACTAGCATGTCACCTTACACAATAATTGTATGCATCTTTATTTTACACACTAACATTGCTAGCATTTTTATCATGAAACGAAAAAAATAAAATAGCCCTGCTCCATACCATTTCCAAAACTCTCAGGAATCAATAGCCACTTGTTGAAGGTTTTACCAGGTCCAGTAGGAAATGCATTGCTGTACACATGCAACACATGARAACAGCAACATTAAAATCCTAAATCTGGGAACTCCATTTATGTTAATCAACTGAATAAAATATCTAATAAAAAAGCCTAACGTAAATTTCACTATGATATTTAGGTTTAAAACTGTTATATGGCAAGTTTCATCACCACAAATCACATAACTCATCCAAACTTTCCTCCACAGTCTCTTATTTAGGGCGGGTTTCACCCCACCTCTCTCTAATACAATATGAAGATGCTCATTTTCATTTAGTCTCTGAATATCTGAGCTACTGTTGTAAATGAAGATATGAATGCACAATATTTTTTATTGCCATATGGTATTTATCGATCCAGATATGCTTTGTAAGTTGTGTAGACAGGAGCCTCTAGAACTGAGAAAAGGAGGAGAACCTGGTTTGAACAGAGCAGCTTAGATGCTTGGTATGACCCCTCTATTTACCAATATCTCATTAGTTCTCTGAAGAGATTTATGGTTTATAAACTCTAGAAAATTTGTAATAGCGGGAAGGCTGAGGAAGCCAGAAGCAGCTCATTAAGCAAACACGGAAGCAGCAAGAAGAGGCAGGCAGCCACGCGGCAGAAGCACAATCAGGGCACAAGGGCACACACCACACTTGCCGGTGGTTATGATGGACATGAGCCCTGCAAGTACTGTCTCCTCACCCCACAGCAAAGCTGTCAACGCTGGGGGGGAGGAAATCGAGGTAGAGCTGCCCTCTCAGAAAGCTTTAAGGAGGGTTGGGTCCTTCTTATCATATTTGCATTAAACAGTGTGGGCTAATAGAGAATAAAAACAGATGAGAAATAGGACAGAAGAGTCTACCTTGAACAGAAGAGGAAGGTAACTCTGAGAGCATTTGTTGCTCAAGTGGAAGGAAAACAGAGAGCCAAATGCCCACTTTCCAAAGTGAATTTACAGAGGCAAAGCATTCCCGCAGCACTGCACTGCCCGACTGGCTCCTGCATCCCTGAGTGCCCTAAGTGACTAATAGGAAATCAGTTAAATACACACTAATGCTTCATTTTTCTTCTCTTTCACAAACATTTATGCTTCTGATTTTTGTAAGCAAGACTTGCACGTTTTCCTTAATGAGAAGGAATCCACACAAGCCTTCACTCTGAAGTTTGCTCGGCGTCCTTCTGGTTCAGGGGAGATGCTGAACAGCCAGCCCACGACGGCAAGCCACCCTCAGACGGGCACAGACGTGCCTCAGCCGCTAGCAGTTTTTCACCACAATCCTCAAAAGCATCCTGCCTCCTCAGCGCAGGCAAGGCACAGAAGCCATCAGAGCCTGTGGCCAGCCCTGGCCAGGGATCCCGCCGCGAAGGCCAAGAATCCCCAAACGGCGCGCCGCTGGCCAAGAAATTCAGTTTTATTCCAGCTCAGCCTCTAAGGACGAGAGGCTCAGCAGGGAAGAGGTGCAGCTGCAGCAGTCCCGAGCTCTGGTGACCCAGCCGGCCCCCACGGCTACCCCTGAGCACAACTCCGTTCCTTTACATCGGCTTTAAATCCTTCCAGGGGTTGAAATCAGCCCTCTCAGGCTCCACAATGAAAACGCTGCGTAAAGCCATCATCAGTCCCTGGGGTCCTGTACAAAACTCTGACGAATCAAATAACCTTCCCACTGTTTTCTATCTGCTATGTGCAAAGACAGTGCCTTTGCATACAATAGCCCAGGCCAGGAGAAAACCCAGCGAAAGTCTGTTTGCTTTGGGTGTTGCTACTTTATTTCAAGAACATGGAGCATTAAATCTCTCTCCCATTACTCATTGTCAAAGTTTTGTGGCACTGCAAGTCAAATTCCTTTTCAGAGCAGAAATCAGTGTGGACAGAGAGCGTTTTCTTCCAGGGGCTGCCCAAGCCCCAGAGGTGAGTCTGTGCATCAAGGCTCCCTATAGCTGCTTCGAAATCCAAAGAAAGGTGGGGGAATGCTTCAAATGCTGGCCAGAGTTAGGCCAGATTCATCTGTGCAGTACCTTAGACTGCGTGTTTGTCCAGTACCCATTAGCCGTCAGTGTTTTTCACTGCACCACTGTGTTATTCTTAGGAGTTACTACGCTGTGCAAGTACAGTCAGCTACGTACCACGTCCAGGCAGGATTCACAGCCTCAATACGGTCTGCAGAGAGTGGAGCACAGTTCTAAAAAGATGATATACATGTAACTAAGGTTTAAGAAAATACGATGATTATAGTGCATTTGTTTGTGACTGCAATAAAAAGCCTATAATACAATGCATACCCACAAGTAGGCAAAGGCAAGATTACAGAGGTAACCTGAATTTATTTTTTACATTTCCTTTTCATACTTAGCCACAAAACCTGAGGGCTCTCCGTGTCATTTCTGCATGGCATTGTGCACGTGTGTGKGGGGGGGGCTAATACAAGTAGGTTACAATAACAGCCAGGATATAAACTGGAAAACTGGGAGACAGTTTTACACAACATGAACTTTTGATAATGTAGGATAAAGATTTTATTAGCATATTTTTAGGACTACTCCTTTCAAAAGAAAAAAAAAGTGTGCCACAGAAAGGCAATTTTGGGGAGAAAATGGAAAAGAAAATACACAGATGACCAAGTGTGTTTTGGTGATGGCAGGGGAACAGGGTGCAAGGGAGGGGAGAACTACATCAGTTTTGGTGATTTTTTTCCAAATAGAAACTACCTGAAAACTGCTTGAAATTAGAAAAGCTTCTTACTGAAAGAAAAATCCTAGTGAGAAGATCAAGTAAACAAGAGTGTATCACAAATAAAATATCCTGGATATTGCTACCAAGAGAGGTAGGCAGTTATATGCGTGTGTGCATGTGTCTACACACATGATGATTTAAATGTCCCAAGAACAGCAATAAAAAAAAAAAAAGATTTTTCAAAACTGGGGTGTAGCATCTGAAGCCAGGCAGAGGAACAGAATATAAGCAGCCCTAGGAATAATACAAGGAAAGTTGTTAATAAAGATCAGTCCAGTGCTGCTGAGCCAAAAATCAGAGTTCACCACGGAAAAACTACTGGGTGCTGATCTGAAAACGTGAACAGTCCCAATTGCCTGAACCACCTCCTCCACCCACCCTGAACACAGCTCAAGCATGGAGAATTTAGGAGCAGCGTAAAAGAGTGATATGTGACAGCAGATACAGTAATATTGCCTTAGCTTATGAAGAAGTTATTTCACAGGTTAAAAAAAAAGAAAAAACAAAACTTTTAGACCCTCTTTGCATGCACTATACAAAAAGTTATTAATAATTTGCAAGGATTAAATTGGGAGGGGGGAGGGGGAAGAAGGGATGCCCCTAGGACAGGGGCACCTAAAAAAGCTCAAGGCCAAATACGCAATACAGAATTTGATTTGGTAAGATAAAAATCAAAGTGGTTGTTGTTGTTGTTGTTTTTTTTAAGTTGAATTACTGAGCTGTTAACAATTACTGAGTTAACACCTCAAAGCTGTGCGCTGAAGTATTTTACCTTTCTTTCTTTACTCCTTTGTTTGCCTTCTGCAGCTACTATTGCCATGTTGAATATTATATATTCTTCTACATGTTTCAGGTCCCAAAACACAGTTGACTCTACACGATTTTTAATGGCAGATACACTTAGGTACACTAGATTACATAGATCACCATTCTATTACTCCTTTTACTAACAGTTCTGTCATTTTTCAAACCAGTTGTAACTTGCTTAAGTAACTATATGAATTAAACATCTCGCATCTAATTTCTTCACTAATCTTCCTTTCAACAAAGCAGCAACGTCTAGGCCTAACTCTAGTAGGCGTTGATGGGATTTATAACTGGTTCCCAATTATAAACCGTATCTCTATCAGTCTCAGAAACCTTGTTACCTTTGCTTGGTCCATCATCTTATAGAAATATGTCCTATCTCCTCTGATCAGGAGAYGTGTATGAAGCTGTAGCCCTTATTACATGCCCTAAAAGATAATACTGATTTTTATTTTTTCCTTCTAAATAAAACTGTAAAAGTGAACGTAAACTTTTAAGGACTCCCAGGAGTCATTTAGAAGAAATAAGGTTACTTTGAGGCTATCATGTTCATGGTAAAATTTGAAAGCTCCATAGTAAGGGCTTGACCCAGCCCTGCTGAAATCAGTGATTATTTGCCACGGAGAAAGAATGGAGCAGACACACTGGAAAGGGATCAAGGAACCAGCACAAGATGACAAATTGCTTCATCATTAGCTCTTAAATGAAGCGTAGACCTTCTTTATAAGGTAAGCAGATAAGAACAGTAAACAAAACCTGCATCAATGGCAACCAACTCCTATTTGTAGCTTTACTTCAGAATTAAAGAGGACAATGCAAATCACCAGGCCAAAGCAGAACAAGYGAGGGAACGGACACGAGTCCGTGGGATTGCTGCTTTAAGACTGCTGCTTTATTCCAAGCATGCTGTCCACCGCTTACAGCATCGCTTCGAATTCAGAGTTTGTCACTCCCCCAAAGCTTTTATCTTCATTAGTTAGTTAAAGGAAAAACAACAATAATAATAATAATGATGATGATCAGAATCAAGGACTTTTTCCCCTTCAGTTTTATAGGGAAGGGAAATAAAAGGGTTTAATGGCTAAGACGCTTTTTTAATTATTGGCAGGTTACAGATGAGTGATTGCCTCTTTTGTCCCTGCAAGACTCCGGTCCCTTCCCCAGGCCTGCTCCCCGCATTTTTACGTTGTGACTTCCCACCCCTCTTAGGGATTAAATCCGAGCTTCCCAGAGGGCGACAGCTCCGAAGCGCGGGCAGTGGCGGGCACTGCCGGGGCCCCTCTGCGGCAGCAGGGCCCGGGCGTCCTGGATCCTTTCCAGGGGGAGCCCAGGTGCAGGAAGGGGCTCAGGAAGCACAGCCGAGGGTGGCTGCGGGCGACGCGCCCAACGACAGCGCGCCAGCCCAGTTCAGTCACCTTCGAATCCATGGGCRCCAAAAGCCCCTGCACGCTGGCAGCGGTCAGCTCCAACCACTTCGCTATCTGTGCTGAACGTGACCTAAGGTAAAAAATTACCTTAACCACTGGAACGTCTTTTCATGAGCCACCCACTTCCAGAGCTTTTCTCTCAATTAGATAATTAACAGGGCAGGCCTCTCATCTCATTTTTCCTCTTCCTTGAAAATGCTTTTTCAAATAAAATACCAAGTTAAAAAGCATCCCTGTCCAATTTGAAAGCTTAATCATTGAATACCTATTTTAACACAATATGCACAGCTAAACAATCATGACTAACTTGTCAACAAAATAGACTTCAAAAATTTTAAGTTTACTTCATGTTTTAAATTCTATTTTCATGTCTTCACCTGATGTAACATAGATTAATTACACTTCCCCTCGTAATCGTTCATCTTCCCCTCATACTCCGCTGCCCACCTGAGCCACGTCGTTAATCATTATTACCGCACTCCTCGGTCCTGTCCTATTGATAACCGCCATCTCTTTTACTCCTTCGTTTGCCACCCTGATCCCCAAATACAGCATCTCGCCCCAGGAAGACACGGCAAGCCCACGAGGCGCTGCGGGGTGGCACAGTCCCCGCGGCACCCATCCCACCCCACCCCACCCCGGCGCCCCTTCAGTGCCGCCCCAGTCCCCAGCAGAATCGCTGCCAGAGAGGCTTTCATTGGGCAAACGCATCCTGCACGCTAACAGCGAGAAAGATCCAACCTGGGTCTCCCTAATGGAAATGGAGAAGCAGCTGAAGAAAACAGAGTGCCAGACAGCAGCCCTTCAAATTATAATTCCTTTAAAAATTTGTCAAAAATTTAAGGCAACAGTGAGTACAGTCCTGCTAGCTTACTGGTCACCATACTGTTTGATATATGTCCTGGAGAAAGAAAAAAGAATAATAATAATACTACTACACACAGGAATTTCTAAAACGCAGAACAAGGAAGATGCCAGGTACCCGACGGGGGTCTTCCTCCGGCATTACCTGCGGCCTGACTGACTTGAAAAGCAAGTAAACTAGAGCTGACACTAAAAAAAAAAACTCCTCTTTTCCCTCCTCGCTGTAATGATTTTGGGACGAACGGAGCAGGCCAGGGCAAGGGGCACGGCACAGCATGTGGCCCCAAACCCTCCTACTCCTCAGTATTGTGGGCTCCACTGGATTGGAGAAGGAGGAGAACCGGAGAGCAGGGCTTGGAAAACCCAGGAGGAATCAAATCCTGTACGCCTTTAACATGGGATGCCGGGCAGACCAAAAACCCTACGCGAGACAGGGTGCCAGGCAGCCTCGCACCGGCCAGCACTTCCACATGCCTACTGCCCACGGGTGCAGCAACCGCCGCAGCGCGCGCATAGAACTTGCATTTGGTAAATCTTTCTTTGACGTCCATGGTAGCTACAGGCATCCTGACTTTCATTCATCTCATATTTGTCACAGTTCCTGCCACCGGTTTTTAAAATTAGACCGTCAGCTCTTCACAGCAAGGCCTGCGTTGCCCTTGAGGGTCCATATGGAGATCAGCCCCGAGCAGGACTCATCCCTCCGATGGGACATTTGGGTTTTACAAGAACACAGATCATTTCCGAATTGGGCACCCAAAAACTGAAACAACAGTAAATGTGCACACACATCTGAAAACTTTGTGCAGTGCAAATAAGGATGTTTACTTATTTTTGTTCAAACTAACTGAAGATACAGGTCAAAAAAGTCATACGTCTCTTGTGTTGTTAGAAGTGTTGTTAATTCAGTTTTAAAAACAGAAATCTAGAATTGTTCCAAAAAGCCAGAGTGCTTTTCTGTGTTTATTTTTTTAAACTCTGGCTGTTTTTTTAAGAATGTAGTGCTGAATGCTCAGAGTTCACTTACATGCCTAAAAAGACTTAAAATTCTGACTTTCAGTACTTCTTTTTAGACCATGGACTCAATGATTCTCTAGCATTTGAGTTGCAGGTACACAAATGAGAGATAACACTGACTTTCATAAATGTTGTAAAAGTTGTCATTTTTGTAGATTTTGTCTTTCCCAGCAGATAAAAAGACTATTTTGCCCTTTGTGTCACTCATGTCAGTCCTTGCAAATTAAAATTGTCCATGAGTATTTTGTTTGATAGCACCAGACAAACTGCTCATTTATCTTGAGGATTAGAGAACTATGAAGTAATATGTAAAGAAAAACAAACTGTTGGTTTATATTATTCCACAAATATTCAGAAGTTTCCAAGAAAACTCTGGTGGATACGTGTGGGCAGAAGCTAGCGCTTTGTGGGTACTGTTATTAAAATAAAATAAAAAGACARCTCTGAAGTACAAAGTGGAAATACACCACTTGGTAAGCTAACTAGTGCCATCTTATGGCAGAAGATTAAACAGACAAGGCATGAAGTAAAGTCAGTTTAGGGTCTTCTAAATGTTGGCTCAGACACCTACCCTCGCTCAGAGCACGCACGGAAGCGATGCGATTTGCAAAACATACATTTTAAAATGTATTTTTGAGATGAATGTAACACGAGCTGTCCGTTCCGAGGGCCACACGCACAAGAGCCCTGCTAACGGCTCAACAGCGCTGGATGCGCGCACAAGCGGCCAACTGAAAGAGGCCCTGGCCACTGAAGCAGCAGCACACCCGCACCCGTGCCCATCCACGCTCATGTTTCCCCTCGCCATCACACATGTCCGATGCACTGCCGTGCACAAGGCCATGCGGTCGCTCAGGCAGCTCCCTGGGCCTCCAAGGGCACCGACCCGCTGGCTGGGGCAGACTACGTTGAAACCACCAGTGCCGTTTCCTCCCCAACCGTCTCACAGAAACCATAGCTGAACTGGCTCCTGAATCGCCTGAATTCAAACACAAAAGTGCCTCTCGGATCAATGGCGCTGCCTTTGACGGCGTTTCCTGCCACTTTGGCGCCAAGAATATGTTGCTTTCCAAGTGCCCCAGATTAATTCCTTCAATGGCCATTTTCAAAGCTCCAGCATCTCTGGAGCCACGTCTGGGGTGCCCAAGACACCGATATCTCTATCTAGAGAGCTTTCTGGCAGTTTGGGCAAGGACATGCTCCATTTCTTCCATAGACCACTATGGAAAGGCAAGAGCACAAGTAGACCTTGCCAGAAGATCTCTCAGAAAGCCTCCAGCAAACAGGATATTCTCAGGGCTGAAAAAAATCTCATGTTTCATGCTGCTCTGGAGACAGTGAATATTGTTATCTGTTTAACTATTTTAAAACACTATAGAGGTTCATTCCCCCAATTTTCTGATGAAGCCCATCTGATTACTTCCTGTCTTGCTTAGATTGTAAAATTTTGGAGGGGACTTGGTTACGCCTTGTTCGGCGGAGTGCATTTTTGGATGTTTAATATATATTTATTGTGCATTTTCACAAGGAATCACACAAGTTATTTGTATGTATTGAAAATTCAGCCACCCTATGACATTTCAATCCAAATCACTAAAGACAGTCAGAAGAACAAGCAAATGAAACTTGGTTTTATAATGGAAAGTGACAGGCACCTTACTGTTGGTCCCCCTAACAGCTCCACCTATATCATCAGGTCAAGCCATTGCAAAAATGTTGGCAGGAAAAGAATGGCTGGTTTATGCTCCCAGTGAGCTTTGTTTACCAAGCCCTGCTCTATCTAAACACCCATGGACCATGAATAACAGTTTCAGTTTCTTTCTTTAAAGTCACATATCTTAAAGAAACAAAAGAAAGCCTGTTGTCAGAATAGGTAATTTTTTAAGTTTCCTTCTGAGCTCTCCAGGTTGTCCTCTCAGCCAGAAGTCAGGATAACGAAGAGAACGGGGACTTACAAAATGTGAACAAAGGCACGGCCTGAGACAACGGCTTTCCAGGGTCCCTCCACCGCCCAGGGCCAGCGGGGACATGCCCTCCCACAGCTCGTCGTCCCCAGCTAGAGACCAGCAGACACCAGCGAGTCAGGTCATCCCCATATGGCAGCACAACCCGCGGAGACCAAACCAAGGATTTTCTGGGCCCAGTTTCTCTACACTTACACTTTTACTTCTACATCCTTACATCTTTAATAGGTAAGTATACTTGTAGTAATTAGATTTGTCATCTATTTAAAAATAAGCACAAATGCTTTCTGGCTCTACATCTCTTCTACATACCTAGGTTTTGCCATACAAATAGTGCAGTCACCATTTAATTCTTCACCATGCCTCTTTAACTGTACTCACAATAGCAGCCTCCAGATTGCTTATCTTGGTCACATGGAGCCAGCCCACCTTCCTTCACCCTAAATCACACTTTACAAAGAGACAGCTTTCACAGGAAGAAACAGCAGGTACATGTTCACATTTCTAACAAACTGAACTAACTCCTGGGCCAACCCATCCATATGAGGGGTACTCCTTAGTTATAAAAGGCCCCCATATGTCCTATTATGGCAAGCCAACATGCAGTTTACCATGTACAGTTTACAATATATGCCATAAAGATATTCCTACAATCCTGAATTAAAAATCAAGTCAATAGGGCTCTAAATGAACTTTCCTATCATGGATTGCATCTGGGAGAGGTCGCAGAGAAGGATGACTGTTTAAGCAGCCTCGATCTAATTAAACAGAAAACATAACAGGTACGATTGACTGGAACGCATTGATCCGCCACAAACCTCTGAGCTACTAAAGCAGTCCCTTACTTAAGTACATGTGAATTATTGATAATCAAACATTGCTTCCTCAGTTGTAGGCACACAGCAGCTCCATTTCTAAGTTTTGTCCCAAAAGACACCCCCAGGTCCCCTACTCTGATGTTATTGTACCCTCAGGCTGTGCTTTCAGAGATGATACTACTGCTGCTCTCTGAGCAAAGACAGCCTTGCAAGTCTCCCAGCAGAGGTGTGAGAAAGACCGCTCTGCAGCTGAGCCAGCTCCCTCTATCCTATTTTGACAGGCTACTGAAAACATTTAGGTTCAGAGCTCTTACCCTGTCCTCATTATGTCATTTTATTCTGTTGTATTCCAGGGATTGATGTCTCAATAGGGAAGCAAAGCAAACTGGATTAGTGGCTTAACCTTATTTTAAACCCATACTGCCTAGCCAGACATTTAACAGTATCATTACATTTATCAGTCAGCTCCCACTAACATTTCATCACATGCCTCTGTTTCTACTCTTTGTATGAATGTCTATGCTTTAAAATGAAATGCAAGAAAGGTATTCAGAGCCAGAAGACCCCAGAGTGGCCACTGGCTGCACCGGGGCTATCAAACACTGCTCTGTTAGCATAAACAGCCTTCGGCCATATATACCCACCCACAGAAAGAGAGCTGTCGGCAGCTTAATTTAGCAGCTGCTTTACCACTTCTCTTTCTTGAAGCCAAGAGACTTCAATGGTCAGTAGTTTTCCCAGAAATCACTGCTGTGGTAATATCAATAAGCTGATAACTTCAAGGGGACARTATCAGCTACCAATATAAGTCAAGGAAAACCTTCCACTACTTGAGGGTTTGAATACCATGTTTGAATTACGATTCTTGGGAGTTTAGAAGAACACATTTGGCTACAAATGTTAGTTATCCTCAAGGCAGGAGGGCTCTGAGCTTCCAAAAGGTGCACAGTTGAAGTTAAGCAACCAGCTAACTGAGGAATCACTGGAGCTAAAACAGGAGAAGCGCTGATTCTCCTTGGACTTTGGTTCAGGAAGATTATTCTGCAAGATAACGCCAGGCTTGGCCGTGGGCTGAAGATGACCAACAGAGCACATAAGTAGTACTCCTACCCTCAGGCAGCACTAAATATTAGAGGATTATAACATGAAAGCAAACAGGACCACCACATATGGTAACACTAGCTATTCCAAACACTGACCTTAAATATTTTTATTCCAGAGGGCTTTAGTAAAAGAGAAAGCAGCTTAATAGAAAGTGGCATAAAATATTACAGTAACTCCTTTGAGAGCACAGACTTTATTACAAGGAATAACAAACAGGAAGAGACTTCATACTTTCCTTTAACCAGGGGATGGAAATACACATTAAACCAATCTTACAGCTTGTGTGGATACAATTTCAGGAAAACCTAGACTTAAAGCATCAGATTACAAATGAATTAAGATAATTTGAACTGCCAAAAGATCCAAATCCTCATCTAGCATAAATCCTCATAGCTCTACTGAAATTCAACAACTTAGCCAAGGATGTTAAAGTTTCTTGAAAGAATTACAAACCGTATGTTTACTTCCAAGTAATACATTGTTGTATATGTTGATAGAAAACACTATTTCTGTTACTGGCAGAAGTTGTTGCAAGCACTGAGAAACTGGACCAAACTGATGAAATTTCATTTCTGGGAGAGGAATACAGCAAGGTAAACTAACAAGAGGCTTCCGTACTAAGGTACTTATTCATTTGATCCTGCGCACATGCACAACCCCCCCCCACAGTGACAGGCACACGGATGTGCCCTCGTGGTCGCAGACATGTGCTCTCGCGTGTGACATTGCAGACATTGCTCCTTAACACCTTGCCCGAGATCACTCTGTGCATATGGCCATCGTCCAGCAGAACTGCTCTTGCAAGTTCACGTTAACACATTTCAGTCAAAATGACCCAGGTTAGCTCAATCAGTTTAAACAGTTTTTGGCACAATGGTTCATTTTGACTGAAGGAGGTTAGGGGATGATTGCTCCAGCAGAGCAGCAGCAGATCTGAAGGGGTGACAACCTCTGGCAGAGAGGTGGTGACAAATAACTGGAGGTAGCCTAGGGACTGAAATTCTACCACAGCTGCAACAGGAAAAGGACATCTGTGCACAACTACAGAGTCTCTACATCTGAATATAACAGTTTTCACTGGAGACTCAATTTTAAAAATCACTCATATCCTATGCATCTGCTGAACCCATTTTTAACCTACCAGAAGACTGCAATAGACCCAGTTGCTCCATTTTTGCATAAAGTACATCTTAATGCTCTCTTGTTCAAAAGAGATCACATCAAATACATCACTAGGACTTCTTGACTGAAAACAGTCTACTGAGCATAAGACTATTTTACTCTCATCTTTATATGGTGGATGGGAAAAACAAAGGACAGTCTGGGCAAGCATAAAGCTTGGGCAAGCATGATTTAGCTTGATTAAGCAACAAGTCTTTTTTTGGTCTGTTTTGGTTTTGCTCCATTAAAGAAATCTGTTATTTTCCTGAGGAGTCTTTTTACTAACTTTAGATTTCACAGCAACAAAAAACCTAATTCAAATGTCTTCAAAGCTTATTCCTTGAAAAGAAAAAGTATAATAGACTGTGTGTGTCTATCATACTGTGTATATACATGTAGACTATATATACATACACACAGCTTGATTACTAAGTTCATCCAAATAGCTTTCCTGGAAAAAGCGAAGAAATTTCCTCCAGCAATCATCTAGTCCTACACTTTATAAGGTCCTCAGGGCTCAGTCAACAACAACAAGATATGTATGCCCCACTTCAGAAATCACAGCACTGATTTGGGAGAATGGGATTCACATCAGGAAAACATAGCAACTAAGAGGTTGCCTGAGGTTCTCAGTAAGAAATACAGCAAAGGAGCACATGTTAATCTTCTCATCCAGCCCTCTATCTTCTCTGGTATTCAGATGATTAAGGACTCACTGTCAGGAAAACTCACAGTGTTAGGTATTTAATTTCTCTCTTACAGAAACTGAGAACAGTTGTGATTGGAAAGCAAGAATGGCCTAAGGAAGAAGCTATGTGTCATGGCAGAGCCCACAGCCCCTTTACACAATGCCCACACTTACCTCCTTCTTTTACAGTCACACAGGTGGTTAGAGCTGATGTCTAGAGAAGGGGAGACCCGCAAGTCCCCTGCTTGAAGGACTCAGATCTCCCACCTCCAGCAGAAATCCTATAACAGAGTTTGAGCTTCCCTATTAACACTAACCTTTTTTGTGTGTGTGTGGTTTTGTTTTGAAACACACTGATTAACTATGAACTGGGCCAGAATGAGAAAGCAAACAGTTTGAAACTGGAACTCTTTCTTAAAGGTTAGAGCACTCACCTAAGAGGGATGCTTGGTTGTGGACTCCTCCAAATTATTTAGCAGCCTTTGGTTGATCTGTCCTCTGCTCCTGTAACGAAGGAACKCACAGCACAACAGGGTCTTGAGGCAGGGGCTACAGAAGAAGTCATCTCCTCCTCTACCATGGTACAGCATCACAGCTCCTTCCCCATCCACAAGCAGAGCTACCTATAGCCAGCAGGTACTGCAGGAAGGAAAGACTGGTGCCATACTGCAACATCATGAGATGCAGGTGCTACCACAAGGTAATACAAGAAAGGAGTCAAACAGGTGTGACTGGATAGATTTGCTCAATACAGTCAGCTAGTCTTTTTACTTTTGCTCCTTAAATCCCTCACTCAAATAAAAGATTACATCTACCTGCCACAGAAGGTTGATTATCAAGTTCATTCAAATGAATTTTCTCAAGAAAGCAGGCAGATTTCCTCTAGCAGTTAGTGTATCTAATGCAAGCTAAAATAATCTAGCAGCAACTGAAGCCTATATAAAGAGTTATGGTAGAGAATTAAGGTAGAGTAGAGATAGCCATCACAAGAATAGGAGGAGAAACGAAGAAGACTAAGTAAAAAAAGAAAAGAAATTGTTTAAAAATCTCTATTTCAATACACATTCCTAAGGCTGTTTTAGCAAATTAGCATTAGAGCTACATACCCTGTTAAAACAAGCTTACCTATTCAAAAAGATACTTGCTCAGGTGTGGCATATGAACAGGCTCCTAAGGATCTTTAACATCTGGTTCCAGTCACATCCCACAGTTGTTCTCCACAACCTGCAATGAAGTTGAAATTATAACACCTGTGTATTGGCTTAGTGTGCTGGTATTGCTGAAGCGTTAATGGGAAGCTTTACCAGAAGAGTAGCAGGCACAAATTTTTACCAGGATCGCCACTATCTGCAGTGGTAGCAAAACTGAGGGGGAGGCTGATGGGTGGATGTTGGGAGCATAGTGGCTAGGAGGGGGGTTGTGGTTAAGAGCAGGGGGACAGCAGCACATGGTTGGGGTCAGCTGGGCCCTCCCACCACCGGACAGTCAGTGTCTCCTCCCTGCCCCACAGCCAGGAGGTTAGACCCCTCTGTCCTGCCCCTGTTGGAGAGGATCCTTCTCTAACCCCAGTGGAATAAGGCAAGGCCATAAAGGTAATGGAGAGCTTGCTGCCAACAAGCCTCAGCTGGGAGGTGACCACATTCAAAAACCCATTGCTGAAACCAAATAGGGGAACCCACAGGAAAGACAAAAGTGAACAAYGAAGATGCAGGCACCTGGGGGAGTCTCTCCTCCCGAGCAGCCTTGCTGGAGCGCAGCAGCCTGGGAAGGCTCCTCCATGGCGGCTTTGTGCATCTGGACGTAGAAATACAGCATTGCAGCCTGCCTTGGGGCTAAAGAAGAAAACTCAACTCAAATGCATGAGGAAGATGCTTGCTTTGTGTATTTTTCCTTTATTTTGTTGCTTTCTCATTTTCTCTTGTGTGTTATATTAAGGGGCTTTCTTTGAACTCACAGCTTCAGCTGTGGGACACCTTTGTGCCTTGCTGGGCTGAGGGGGCTGGTAAAGAAAGTCCCCTGAATGCTCACAAAAATTGCCATGAAACAAGCTGATGGGAGAGTTTAACCCACTGAGGCTGGCTCAAAAAWTTAGTCCTGACAAAAAAAACTGATTTTCACCAATGCCAAACATCCAGTGAAAGCTGCAGGTGCTCAACATCTCTGAAAACCAGGCCTTGAGGTCTCACTTGATCTCTGCAGCAATGCTGGCTTTGATACAGGCATATAGGAGAAGAGAAGCAGCTTGTACTTTCCCCTGCTTGGGCTTCAGGGAGGCTSTTAAGGTCTCAGAGCACCCCTAAGGAATATACCATATGTTCCAGCTGCAAATGTGCACATGGCCATTGCATGGCATGAAAACAGCTATGGCATGCAGGGGTAAATGACAACTGCATTAAAGATGCCTTTTACCTTTGTAATCATAAATGTCCTTACACATGAAATTCCTGTGCAGAGTCAAGGAAAATATTTCTATGCTATTGTAGCTCATAGTTGTGCTAGGACCGACTTCATGTTGTGCTGAGCATCGAAAATTCTAGCTGAAATGCCTGAGACCTACGTGTGCTCAGCACTTCTGAATTCCTGGGTGAAGAAGAGAAATAAGCAGAGTAATAATTTCCTCCTGGGCTGAGGTTTCACTGTATGAGCAACGGAACAGCTGCATAATCTGCTGAACAAAGAAAATACATATGTCCTTAAATCACTAGTGGTTCTTTTATGATGTAACACCAAATTATTATTTCTGCATTTATAATTAGAGGGCAGAACAGATGGTGAAGACAGCCCAGTATGATGCACCCATTAGAACAGCCTATTATGCTCAGGGATTGTTTGTTATATCAAGGGAATTTTTTGATTAGGTTTTATTGAAAAACACTAAGACATAAGGAAATTATCTGATACCAGGGGACTTGGGCTGACTTTATTGCTGTGGGGACAGTGGAGATCTCAGCTACACTGTTTTGGAGCTCCATCTTATTCTCTGTGTTGGTGCTTGTTGATTTTTCATTCAGGTGTGTGCCTGGGGGTTTCTGGCAAAACAGTTTTTTGAGAAAACCATGTGTTGTGATGCTGGTTTTGGGCTGGCCACTTGCCACAAAAGTTTGTTGCAATTTATCATTAACTTAAAATACGCAAGCATCACTTTTTTTGCACATGTATATAGCCTCTTTTTTTAAAGCACATTTTCCTTCCTGCCGGCAAGGCAGCATTTACAATTTGAAATACTGACCTTAGCTATGGCCAGCTATTGCATCCATCTATAAACAAGCATACCAATGTACAGTCTACCCACCTGGATGATGTTTTGTGCATGTGTATGCCATAACATAAAACTTCGTATCTATTTAATTGCAGGATGAGGAACAGGTTATGAATAGAATTGGATGATCAACTACAGATGTACCCTGGCAAAAAAAAAATAATAATAAGTGGCCTAAAACTAACTGGATTAAAACTAATTCTTCCCCACCTTGAGTAATTTTAATGTTGAACAGTTCTCTTGGCTGCAGTCCCATAAACAGCTGTGCCAGCACAACTGATGAGCTGGAGAGGAGGGAACAAAAAACATGGGCTGAAAGGGAGTTGTTTAAATTGCCACTGAAAGAAATGCCGATTCTAAATAGCTGTCATGGCATAAATGTCATTGATTCATACAGCATAAGAAGATGGAGTCATAACATTACAGATATCAAACATCTATATTTGAAAGTGGCAGAGGCTTCTAAAAAGGGTCAAAAACTACTGCAGGTCTCATGTAAACTTGAATAATGATCCAAAGCATATTAAAACTATTGAAGTAGATCCCACGGAGGCTTAACATGTGCATCCAAGAGAGCAGAAGGTACCTGGTTGATTTTGGATATTTTTCTTAATGCTGTTCCTCTGAGTAAATGTCTCCCAGGAAAACCTCACRGAGAAGGCACTGTACTGAGCAGGCTTCATGAGAGTTGTGAGAATTTAAATGGTTCTGCAAAAAGCAATATAATATGAGCAGAGACTGGGGACAGAGGTCTGAGAATTGTAAACTTTGCTTTGCATTTGCTGAGGGTAATGCCCCTACACACTTGTAAGTAAATAAGATAAGGACAAGAATCCCTGTATCAGTTTCAGGTCTGTCTCCCAAGAGAGAACGTGAATCATACGCATCATTTTCAGTTCTGGATCAACCAGAAGGAAGTGCTGTTGATTCTACCATTTCCACCACTACTTTTTAATCAATGGCATTTTTATCTGCTTATTCCAATACTAACTTGGCCAGTGGACCACCATGCTTCCTTGTTTCCAGCATCTGGCTAGTAGGGCCTGATATGTGCAGCATCAGACAACATGAGCCTGTCTGGGTTTTGGTCCAGCAGGCTTTTGAACCTGCCGTTGATGATACATTTTAGCACTTGAGCCTCTTCCTGTGCACCTCCACGCAGCCCAAACTTGTCCAATCCTCTTAGAATGGGAATCACCATGTTTTTTTTGCACCACGCAGTGGTAATTCTGTTCCAAAAACTTTTCTCTGCTACACACTATAATTTAGTGCTTACAGCTACTTAAAATGTTGATGGATACAAGCTATTTCTAAACTGTCCACTCTCGGTTACCCCCTCTCTGCTGGAACACAGCTGTGGATTCTGTGGGATCTTTGAGCCTGCAGCAATGCAAACACAACCAGGACTAAATTGGATGCACACAATAGCATTAACGGTGTTTTAAGCTAACCTTCACTTTGCACTGAACTTGAATAGTCACAGCTTTGTTACTATCCAAGAGGTAGCTTAAAAAAATATATCTTTTTCTTCTCAACTGTTGTCTATTAGCTCTTAAGCAGAGGCCAAAGATTTGCTGGAAAATGTTGGCATCAGCCTAGCTTGTGAGATTTTGGTGTGCATATATATCAGACTGTAGGTCTGGCTGCTAAGGGATCTAGGCATGACGTTTCATGAGTTTCTAGACAGCAAAATACAGGTGACTCTGCTAAATTAGCCACTATACCTCAAATGTGATCAGAAATAAAGCAGCTGGGAGCAAACAGAAAAATGGCTAAGAGGAGCAGAGAAGGGGCATGGCAGCATTCCATAAAGAATTAAATATCTTGAGGCAGAAATCAAATCCAACCAGCTACAGTTGCTCCAGATTCGTGCAGATGAACAGACTCCCTTTGAAGTTGTAGGAATGATATCTTTCTCCCTGCTATATGCTTCACATTGCAGGACTAGGGAATGAAACTTTGGAGAGAAACAGATCRTTTGAGCTCTTCCCCTACCCCTCAATGCAAGATGCGGAAGGACAACTGCACTAAAATTATTTGAATTACTGTTTCAGTTTTAAGTTACTCAGAAGTTTTATCCAAACCATACATTAAGAAAAAAAACAACAACAAAAGAAAAACTTTCCATTTCCAGGGTTTAAGTACGTGCTTGGCCACATGTTGGGAAAAGTCCGAAGGGTACAGTATTTTCTGTCACTTTCTACCACCCCTGGGTTTCAGGTCAAGACCCTACAACACACTGCAGCTGGGTCCTTGCCTGCGTGGTTTTCACCACACCTGAGTCCTGAGCATGCATCCTCACAGTCTAGCTGTAGCTTGAGTTATCAGGCAACGTGCCAGTACTTCTTGGAAAGGTCACTTGGATCAACAGGCGATACCTAACTGTATTTTCCTTTTAATGTACATCTGTACAAAACCATTCCAGAAAGAGTTAAAGCTAATCAGAAGAAAAAAAGCTTCAAAACTCTGTTTGCCGGCACCGATCATAAGTACTTGTTGCAAGAGATATGGCATTTAGCTCACAGATTGCTGTGAGCAACAGAAAATGAAAATAGATGTCTAGATTCAATGCATTTTTATACACTAAGATGGGGAAAACTGGTATATTCCAAAATCTTTCCGTGTCAGGCTCAGAATATCTCTAAACTGTTTGTGCTCCTATGCTTTAACAATAACCAGAAAAGAAAGCAGTCATTTTGGCTTTGTAGGCCAAGTTACATACAGACTCAGCTACCCTGAAAAGCAGTTAGTGGCTCTGCTTCATTCTTAATGTGTTTGCATAGAGATTGATTGGTGAGTATTTTCAATTAAATTCCAAAATATGATTTTAGCTATTTAAGTTTACCTACGATGCACTTTCAGCAGCAATGTGTTGTTGGCCAGCTTCTGGTCACACCAAAATCTAGTGATGAAGGAAGAATAAGGACCTGATCTGGGGATTCTCTCATCCTGTTGTCAGAATCCCACTGTCTCAAAAAGACTCCAGCACAGATGACAACAGCAAGCGCCCCTCCAAGTCTGAATTACAAAATTCTGCAGGAAAACTTCATAAATGTTTTCAAGTTCTTCATTATGATTTCTGTCAATAATTTATATATATATRTGTGTATTTATGTATTATAATACATATATAATTTCTTTTAAAAATACTTTAAATTTTATATATACATATAATTTATATACATATATATATCTATTGTCCTGACTTCTTAACATTTTTTAAACTCAGTGTAACATGAAAAGAAAAAATGGAAGAACTGCAAGCAATCAGCAACAACATAGTAGGGACTGAGCTGATCCTTTGTCCCTGAGCAGGAATATTCATGGGAAGTGTTGTGTTGCTCATTCTTTCTGAATGCCAGAAATACAATGTCCTTCTCCAAACCCCAGCTCTGTCATGATACACAGTGATTTCAGAATGTTTTGAATCTCTCAAAAACTGAAACATAATTTAGTTAACTTGTACTTGCTGACAAAGATAACATTATTTCAGTAGTGATAGTTCAAGCAGTTATGATTTGAAAGACCATCAAGTCCAAGTTTTAATTTCAATTTGTTTTCATTATCTACTGAAGTTTCTTGTTCCAATATTACAGTATCTACACTGGGTAAGAAAAAAATTGATTCTTTAAGAAATTTGCATATGTACAAATTTGCATTTGTGCATATTATTACATTAGGTAAAATCCTAAATCCCATTTACAAAAAGAAGGTACAAAGGGATGGACTTTGAAAATTCTTGGGCAGCTTCAGCTGTTTATGCTATATAAGTGCCTATGCTGGTCTTGATTTTGGGCAAGTTTGGGGTGTTTTGTAATTTCCAGCTAATTCCCCTGGCTTTCAACAGTCTGAGTTCACATTTGAAAGTTATTCTGGAGTAACTTTGCTAAGTAGGCACAGAAGCTGAAGCAAGAGAAAGGAGAACATTTACTGTGGGTGCCCTTTTGCATGGGACAACAAATGGGGTAAATACACTGCAGCAGTCACAGCTGCTGAGGCGAGGACACCCGAAGAGCGTCTGGTGGTGGCCCATGCGGGCAGGCCATCCCTCCCCTCCCAGGAGATAGGAACAACCCCACCAGGAGGAGACTTTCACAGACTCTTCCTACTCCCATGTCCCTCTCCGGGGGGGTTGCTATATGGGTAGCCTGGCTAAACTAATCTCAGTGCTACTGAGAGGTAAAA
Organism: Apteryx rowi; assembly: GCF_003343035.1. Taxonomy (NCBI): domain Eukaryota; kingdom Metazoa; phylum Chordata; class Aves; order Apterygiformes; family Apterygidae; genus Apteryx; species Apteryx rowi. Next base: position 1,196,165 of record NW_020448786.1, read on the forward strand.
GACTTGCTTGGGTGATCTCTGATTTCTGGGTGGAGAAAAATTTTGGGAGGGGTATTAGTTCTAGACATTGTTCCAAGGAGAATGTGTACAAATTTTAATTAGTATTTCCAACATGCCCTCAGGACTTTGGATGGATGTATTTTTAATAAAATAGCAAAGAGAAATCTATCTTCCCATGTGCTGTCACCAGAGCTGACATTAGCTCTTATTTATGGTTGCTGAACATCTGCGGGTAGGGCGTTCACAGCAGAGGTCCCTTGGCTCTAAAGCTTGTTATTTCTGTTGATGAAAAGGAGTCCAAATGTGCTGGTCTTTAGGGCATGGTGTATTGACCACCTTTTTACCATATACTGCCTTATTTTAGGAAGAAAATAATGCGATATATATAGTCAGTAAAGTGTGATTTCCCCAGGTGAGACCTGAATGAAAGTATTTATGGAGGTTAATTTTAAAATGCGATGTCATCAGCACAGTTTTCTATATGCAGACGGCAGAGCTGTGTGGTATAAACTGATCAAGCAGCTATGGTAAACACGACAGGAAAAATAACTTCTGGGTGTTTGCTGACTAAAATGCAGGTGCTGGGTGGCTCATCAGCAGTACCTTTGAAGTGCCAGTGCAGGGAACAGGTTTACTCTCAGTTCACTGGTATCTGCTGTGCCTAAGCCAAATTCTGGAAGCAAAACACATCTCTTATACTGACTTCAACAACATGAGGGAAACATGAATGGTGAAGTGATAAATGCTCTTGGTATACATTTTGCACACAACACAGTTACCTGCCAGTATCCAGCCAAAGTTTTCTAGTCAGGTTCTTCTAAGTGCATGATCTGAAAGCACTGGAAACTAAGAATTTCTCAATTTTAATCTCATTAAATTGAGTATGACTTTGAGGAAAAAAATATCAGAGGAAATATTTAATGAAAATATAGACAAAGTGCAAATCTTGCTGAATAAATGAATATTTTTCTTTTTCAGGAGGTCAGATTTGAATTTTGTTTGCTGCCTAGAATGTTGACTAAATCAAAATTCTTCTATATTTTTTGTTACAGTGGCCTGACCATAACATGTTAGCCCACGGCAAATAAGAAGTTAAGTACATGAACTTAAGGCTTCTCTTTTTCATGAATGTGGAAAAAGCTATCTAATAATTTTGGTTTAAGTTAAAAAAAACTATTTTAAATGTTTGCTGTTGTTTGTGAACAGTTTAACTTTTCTAAATATTTTTGAATGGAAAAAATAATGAGGTTAATCATTATTTTTAAAAGCATCATCTGAAAAATATTTTTTCTGTTTATTTTGGACTTTTTTTAACAACCATACTTAATCTGAGTTATAGAATTCTTTCTTAGTTACAAGTAACTTGGATATTTTTTTGTAAGTTGAAGTATATGTTTTGCATGACTGTTTCTTAAAGTTTAAAAAGCTATGGCATTTCTGTGTGAAAGATCTCAGAACAATGTCATGACTGAAGTTAGGATGACAGAACATTACTAATTCATTTACATAGAAATTGCCAAGACAAAGTGTTAGAGATTTAAAGCTAATGTAAAAGTATTTGTTGTATGTTGGTTACTGTTGACAGCAAAGGCATTCAAGAAAGTGACTTTTCACACTTATATGTGTTTGATCCTTGTGGTGAATGGACAGTGTCTGCCAGAAGATCTTCACTTCTAGATCATTTTGAAATCATTCTTACGTATTCCTCATCTAGGCCTTCATTATGTCTTTTTTCTAAATTGGGCAACATCATTCTGTTGAACCTCCTTAACATACATATTGCTTTTTTCTCTCTCCACATGAAATGCTACTATGATGTATCTTCTTTGCTTGCCAGTTGTAATCTTGTAATTCTCTGCTTTAAATATTTTGGCTTTCCCATTTGCTATCCTATTAATGTAAGGTGCTTTAAAGCCCTAAGTAACCACCTTTGCTGCTTAACAACAGAAGGTTCATGTTGCTCATGTCTTTTGTGTTATATGAATGTTTTCAACCACTCCTTTATCAGACTCCTACAAAATCAAACACATTATTGTAACAGCACAAAGCTTTGAACAGTTATTTGCCATAAGCTAGAGAACAGCAATTTTAATGAGTAATAATAACATAAAAACCCTTCAAACCAATCTTCTGTTTGATAGCAGCAGAGCAAACATGAATTCAGGAGAACATGATGAACATTCTTGCTTTGTCACCTAATATATTTTTGCACCAAAATAAAACTGCACCAATAATTCTGACTCTGGATAAAGTTAAGTCCTTTTGCCCAGGCCAAGTGCAAAGTTTCTGGATCACTTGTCTTCTGATTTCTCTCTTCTGTGACTTGCCAAAAGATAAGAAACATGTTGGCACAGAAKAAAAATTATTACTTGGACTGTTCTCCCAGCCAATGAATCTGGTTTTTATAAATACAGCTTTAACAGAAAAATCCTGTTAAGAAAACACAGAAAAGATTTGTAACCCACAAGCAATATCAAAATAGCATTAGAACCAATAAACTACATTAAATTATTTATGAAATCTCCCCCAAATTAAATTTTTGTTAGCTTCAGATAACATATGAATTCAGACCATTTGTTTTAATTTAAGCCTGCATGGACCTCACTGTTGGTGTGATCAGACCCCTATGCTCACACTACTGTTCATGCACGCTCACAGAAAGTAATTATCTCTTTGGTACGGTACAACCGAGCAGTAATTTAACCGTCCAAAGAGCAATGAAGGCAGGAACAAGAGCGCTGCCCCGCAAACACAACAGCCGCTCTCACTGAGCGCCCAGCTGCACAAGTACTGCGACCGGCGAGCGTTTGCCGAAACCGCTGGGCCCTTCCCCTTGCGCTTCACAAAATACTCTGTCGCCGCCGGCTTAGGAGGCTGTTCAGCACCGTTATTGCTGCCCGGCAGAGGAGGGGCCGCGGACCAGAGCGGGGGGCGCCTGTTCGAGGCAGGCCCGCCGCGACATTCAGTACCAGAGAGAGTCAGGCGGTTGTATCACAACTCCTGAACGTTCAGAGTTTGGTTTAAAAAAGACAACAGATGCAGAACAACGTCTCCAGGGCCAGAAGGAGACCCGATATCCGTATTCCCCCCGCGCCCCGGCTGCACCCCACCGCGCCGCGCCGCTCGGCCCCGCCCAGGGAAGGCGGTGACGGGAACTTTCCGGACGCGACACTGGACGTGAGCGCGCTCTGAGCCGCCAGTCCCTTCGCGGCCGCCGTAGCCGAGAGGCGTTCCGCTGGGGGYGGGGGCATGCGTTGGCTCCGCGGAACCGAAAGTAACCCGCCGACACAGGAGCCAATCTGCTCCCACCTTGTTGCCCGCCAGCCCGCCCCCCGTCGCCCCCAAGAGCCAATCGGATGGCGCGGTGCGGGGAGGCCGCCATTGGCGTGACACCCGCCCCCCTGCCCGTGCGATGGCCGCTACGGGCTGCCGCCGCGCCGCGCTCGGCG
>NW_020448786.1:1199667-1229060 GCF_003343035.1 Apteryx rowi
GGCGCCCGCCCGCGGCGCCGCCGGGGAGGCCGGGCCCAGCCGGACAGTGACGGTGGAGGTGGGGGGCAGGTGAGGGCTCCCCGGGCGGCCGGGCCGGGGGCGGGGGAAAGAGGTGCGCCGAGGCACGGTGTCCCCGCGGGGTGTCCGGGGTTGCCCTCTCTGTGAGGCTGAGCCGCGGCGCGGGATGAAAAGTTAATTTTCACCCGCGGCTCCGGGTGGGAAGCCTTGATATTGCAGCCGGGCCCGCAGGGCCCTTGGGGTCGGTGGAAAGGGCTGTTCTCGGCATCCGGGGGTGCCCGAGGGAGCACGGGCGAAGAGAAACTGTCACTTAAATTCCTCTGCTATGTTTCTGCAGCGAATGAAGAGCAGAACCTATTTCTTTCAGATCTGGAAGAGAACATATTCTGCAGTAGTTCTCTAATTGTGGTGGGAAAATGTGTTTTGTGGGTGTGTGAAACGTAGTTTCCCTTTTCCTGTGCAGGTACACCGCTGTGTTTTTTTAGTGTGTACATGTATTTTCTACTAGCAAGACTTTAAAATAAACTAGAAAAAGAAGGTCATTCATCCTCCAATGTGAGGCAAAGCATTCTGCCTCAAGTCACTGTTACGACTCTAGCTGACATCTGATGTAAATGGGTTTTCATCTGTCAGATACCTCATAGTCACTGACTTCCTGATACTGGTGGTAGTCTTGGAGATGTATAGGTTAGAGTTGACCTGGAAGCTGTGTGTGTCTGAAAGGCTTTGCTTCAAGGTGAAAAAAAACAGGAGTTTTGAGGCAAAATTACATTAAAGTAAGGGCATTTGGTCTCTTGTGATCACAGAGTTCCAATTTCCATATCTAATAAAAAATTTTATATCTAATGTTAAATGCAGCCACCATCCTTTAATATAGATGCTGTAGATGAATGCAGGAGTTATCAGTAAAATGGTCTAAATTCATCATCAGTAACTGATTATCTTTTTCTAATAGAAAGATGGAATTGTCCTCTGGAAAACTTGCTAGGTTTGCTGATGGATCTGCTGTTGTTCAGGTAAAATATATTCAAAAAGTGGTGCAACTTTTAAACTTCTCTGTCTTAACATTACTGGGATATCAGAGCCTATTAAAGGGATATAGAGCTTTAAATACAAATCAATCCCTAATGAAGGTACAGCTGTCTATTTTGTATAAAAAGATCTTTTTGAAAAAACTGTTGTGAAGCATAGATTTATGTGGTTGCCTTTCTGCAGAAAATGCTCTGAACTGGAGATCTAATTTGTTAATAAGTTTAGAACTTAAGATAATGCTTTGGTTGCAAGTAACTTCAATTTTTTTTATATTTTTATTTTTTTAATCCAGCTAGGTGACACAGCAGTTATGGTCACAGCAGTCAGTAAAACAAAGCCTTCTCCATCTCAATTTATGCCATTAGTGGTAAGTACTGATGACAAAATTTGTTTTATAGATCCTCACAGAATAACCGAGGTTAAAAGGGATCTCTGGAGATTAACTAGTCCAACCCCTCYGTTCAAAGCAGGCTCAGGTAGAGCAGGTTGCCCAGGACTATGTTCAGTCAGGTTTTGAATATCTCTGAGGATGGCAACTCTACAGCTTCTCTGGGTAACCCGTTCCAGTGTTCAGTCRCCATCACAGTAAAAAAAATTTTCTTATGTTCAGATGGAATTTCCTGTATTTCAATTTGTGCCCATGAATGTAATTAAATAATAGCGTGGAAGCAGCATTTTGGAGTTGGCAGATACTAGTTACATTTATACTGAAGTAAATTACAAACAAAAAATGTGTTGCTGCCACCTATACTGATTTATTTATTCAAAGGTATTACAAAGCCATTTCTTATTTATAACTTTAGGGATATGACAGAGAGCCAGAGCTCTGCATCTGGATACAGGTCTGTGGTGACATTGGAATAACTGATTCATGGTGAAGAAGTTGGTGTGGCTAGAGTTCTGTAATGGGTTAACACAGGCTCTTTAATAAAGACAGGCAGGTGTGGGGCAAGTGCCTTTACATGAAGGAGCAGCTCAAATGTACGGAGTGTTTTGGAAGCAGCAGCTTGTGGGTGTGAATCAGAGGAGAGGCTGGTACAGATGACGTTATGGTTGAAGTTTGTTGTGAGATGAAGAAGTGAACAAAGACATCTTAAAACAACTTGAGGAAGGCTCCAGATCGCAGGCCCTAGATCTTATGGGGGACTTCAGTTTCTGTGACATCTGCTTGAAGGGCAGCAGAGTGAGGCATGAGTAATCCAGAAAGTTTCTGGAGAGTGTAAGGGATGACTTTTTAACCCAGGTGCTAGGTAGGCCAAGAAACGGTGATGTTCTCCTGGATCTGCTACTCATGAACAAGAACAAACTGGTTAGGGATGTCTTAACAAATGGCAGTCTTGACYGTTGCTACCATGAAATAGTGGAGCTCAAGATGCTGTGTGAAGCGAAGAAGGCAAGTCACAGAGTACAGGCTTTTGACTTCAGAAAAGCGGTTTTAAAGTTATTCAGGCAGCTCTGATAGACAAAGTAACTCAAGAGAGCTGACAGGTCTTCAGGTATGGCCTTCTCCAAGCCCAGGAACAATCTATCCTGATACTCAGAAAAATGAGTAGACGTGTCAGGATACCAGCTCGTGACTGAGCTTCAGTGCAAAAAGGTAGTGTGCAGAAGTCGGGCTACCAAGGAGAAATACAGAAATACTGCCCAGACATGCAGGGATGGTTTTAGAAAAGTCAAAGCTCAACCAGAGCTGAAACTGGCAATGTCCAAAGCAACATGAAGAGCTTCTACTGATATGTTAGTATTGCTGCTGAATGGGGTGGGCAATTTAATGACAAGTGGACACAGATAAGGTTGAGATACCAATGTCTGCTTTGCCTCCATCTTCACAGACAATGTCTCCCAGGCCTTTGAACTAGAGACAGGGTACAGGGAGGAGAGGAACTACAGAGAGTGGAAGAGGATCTAGGCAGATAACTCTTGAGAAATCTTGACCTGAGGTCAAAGCATGGCCATTCTCTGTGATTTTGAAAGTTGGTGGAGACAGGTGGGGGGAGGAGGTCCCCATGGCTGGAAGAGGCAAATGTGCATCCCTTTTCAAAAAAGGCAATAGGACAGTCTTAGCAGCTGCAGGCTGGTCAGCCACACTTCTGACCCTTGGAAAATTGTGGGAAATGCCTTTTGGAAGGCATTTCAGGGCACATGGAAGAGTATGTGATTGGGAATAGCCTGCACAGATTTATCAAGGGTAGATCATGCTGACTTGATTGCCTTCTACAATAAAATGAGTAGATTTGTAGATGAAGGRTGAGCAATGGATGTTGTCAGCTTTGATTTTAGCAAGGTTTTTAATGGTTTGCTACACTGTCCAAGTTCATACATTATAGTCTAAGTGGGTGAAAAACTGGTTGGATTATGAGGCTGAAAAGGTAATGGTTAACAACTCATAGTCTACCTGAAGACCCAATAAAAGTGCAGTTCCTCAAGAGGTCTATCCTGGGACATAGTCCATTTAATACTTTTGAGTGACCTGGAATTCATGCTCATCAAGTTTGCAGATGACATTAAACGGGGGGGTGCGGTCAATATGCTCAGAAACAAATGTGCTCTTCAGAGGGCCCTAGAGAGGCTGGAGGAGTGGGCTGGCAGGAACCTCGTGAAATTCTGTAAGGGTAAATGCAAAGTCCTGTGCTGGGGGTGGACTAACCCCCTGCAGTGGTCCAGGCTGGTGGCTCACTGGCTGGGGAGCAGCTCTCCTAAAGAGGACCTGGAGGTCCTGGTGGCCAGTACACTAAACATGAGTCACCGCTGCAGCCTGGCAGCAATGAAGGCCACCAGCATCCTGGGCTGTATCAATAGAAGCCCAGCTAGTGTATCAAGGGAAATGATTGTTCCCCTTTACTCAGTGCTCATTAGACCACATCTGTAATTCTGTGTCCTATTTTGGGCCCCCTGGTACAAGAAGAGATCAATAAGCTAGAGCTCAATGAAGGTCATCTGAGACTCTTGGGGGCTGGAGCACTTGTGCTGTGAGGAGAGGCTGAGGGAGCTGGACTTCTTCAACCAGAAGAGAAGGCTTTTGGGGAGGATCTAATAGCAGCCTGCCAGTACCTATGAGGAAGTTGCTGAGAAGGCAGAGCCAGGCCCTTCACAGACATGCACAGCAGGAGGATGAGAGAAAACAGGATATAAGTTGAAAGGTTCCAGACTGATTTTTTAGAATGAGGATAATTAAGCGTGGGAACAGGTTGTTCAAAGAGGTTTTGCAGTCTCCATCCTTGGAGGTTCTCATGATCCAACTTGACAAAGCTCTGAGTAACATCTGAATTCAGTATGTACCTTTCTCTGAGCAGGAGATTGGACTAGAGACCTCCTGAGGTGTCCCTTCCAACCTGAATGATTCTGTGACTATGAAATTAGTGATCTGTTTTCTTTGGGAATCCCTGTTTTGTTCTTGAAAGGTTGACTATCGTCAGAAAGCTGCTGCAGCAGGAAGAATTCCTACAAACTATCTAAGAAGAGAACTTGGTTCCACTGATAAAGAAATTCTTACCAGCAGAGTAATAGGTAGGCCAAAACATTTCATCTACAACGGCTTAAGATTTTTAAAATTATTTTATAATATCCTCATGAATGTTTGATAAGGAGTAGTAATTTATAACTTGTTACAGAGTTGATAGCTTTTGCAGAAATGCCAGAGGAAAACATGCTTGCAGTTTCTTGTTAAAGTGTATTAGGATTGATTCTTAAAATAGTAAATGAGCTGGGGCTGTGTGCCTATAGTCACCTCTGTTGCGATTATTGTTTCTAAGATCTCATCCCAATGAGATGTTAACCTCTGTAGTTGCTCATCTTGTCAGGAGAGGTGGAAAAGACAACCAAACTGAATTCGGAAATACAAAGAGACAGACTTATTGACTGTACATATACATTCTCTTCCTCCTGATCCTGTTTGAAAAGTCATCTCAATCATGGCTAAAAAACTGTTTCATCAATGAGATAATACCTTGAAAGTCAACTAAAATTGATGTCACGTACGTCAGCCTTTTAAGGCAGCAATGAGAAGAGTTAGGGCAAGGAACAGTCTACAAGTCCTGGACTACTATACAGAGTTGTATTAGTACACTACAGACTGAAATAAAATAAAATTAAAAGAAAATCTAGACGTCGTGGAAGTAATGCAACATGCTGAACATATCTGCTTTTGTTGCTTTTCATTGTATACTTTTCAGTTTGAAGACTGTCTCCTGTCTCTTCATTGAAGACGTTTCTAGTCAAATACTATTTAATAGATTATATGTATTGTAAAACATGGAAGATTATTCTTTTTATGTTTTTAATCATGTGTTATATAACAGTGGATATCTTCACCCCTACACCTATTTTTCTCTGAGTGTTGTTGAAGTTTTATAGTTGACTGTCTTTCATGCTAAATTTCCCTCTGGAGTCTCAACCTTTTCTCTTCTTTTTTTTTGTTTGGGCTTTTTATTTAAACTATGTTGTCAGTTTCTTGAGATGATTTTGTGGGATTTATTGTAAGATGAACCAAATACCAACTACTGAAAACTGAATATTTCTTACACTTTCAATATTTCTTTTGCAGATAGGTCAATTAGACCGCTCTTTCCAGTAGGCTACTTTTATGATACACAGGTAAGTCATGCTCACTGTCCTTAACTGTAGCTACCTTTCAGAATGGAAAACTTGGGCATGTCCAGTGGAAATAACGCATGATGCAGGTGCTATTTTAAGAAGAGCGGTTTTTATTAGCACCCGGAATGGGATTATGTTTTGAAAACCAATGTGACAGTGTAATTCTGCATTTCAGTTTGTCATTCTCATTGTCATTGTCTCAGAGTATTTTTATCACATGCTAGTTCCCAAATTTTGTTGCAGAGGTACAGGAGACAATTATAATGTTTTCTGTACAATGGAGGGAAAAAAAAGGCTTAATACTTAGGAAGCTCTTCAAAATATTCACAGAAACTATACATAAACTATAATCAGGCATCCTTCTGTTCACTTTATCTTCAGCGAAAGCAGTAATGAAACTTAGAAAAGTCCTTATACATTTTGCTTTTGTTTTAGGTGTCTGAATAGTGGGCTTTTCTCATGAGCTTTCTAGTTTAAATAACTGAACAGGTTTTCCTTGTGTAGTGTAAGTTTATATAAATATGAAGAATGTTGTATTTTATTTTCCTTAGCTTTGTATTGACATTTACTAAAAATTTATGGCTCAAAATTATTCATTGTCTTTTATCTTATGCCAGATCCTTTGTAATCTTTTAGCAGTAGATGGTGTCAATGATCCTGATGTCCTGGCAATTAATGGAGGTAAGAAGACTTAAAAATTATTGTTTGTAATTTAATATAATCCTATTTTTCATACTTCTTTTTTTAAATTTCTTCATTCTAGCTTCTGCTGCACTTGCATTATCTGATATCCCATGGAATGGTCCTATTGGTAAGTACGTATTTTGGAATGATGAGCGACTTAATGGAAGAATTAGACCGCAGTTCACTACTTTTTTTTTTTTCTTTCTTCTCTTTAAAAGAATTTATAAATCTAAGGGCCATTAATTTTTGTTTAAAGTACTGAAAATCATTTTTAAGCTGCTTGGAATTACTGCACTGGAAAACATTATATTTTCTGGACTAAATGCCCTGGTATGAGGTTTTATAACCTAGAATTAATGATCTAATATACAGATCAGTAATGTAAGGATTTTTTTTTTTTTTTTTTTTTCCTAAGAGCTTCCTTAAGTTTTCAGATTTTTGAAGAAACTTAGTCTTGAAGGTCATTGCATAGAAAGTGGCTGGATAAGAGCATTTTTTCTCTAGGAACCCAAGAGCTTTATGTCACTATGAATATTTTATGGAAAGAGGAACTATCTAGCAGAGAAAATATTTACTTGTGTTTTTCCTTTACCTGCCTTATTTCTAGAAAACCTGTGTTCAACTAAAAACAATAAATTTAAGACATTGTATGTAATACTACTCAGTTTAAAAAAAAATCAAAAATAGTTTATTTTGCCTTACAGAATTGTTTTTAATGTATAACTAATATGGTAATATTTTCAAGCAAATTCTTATCTTTCCTTATTGCTTTTAGAAGTATAACTTCCAAAGTAAAATGATGCCCAAAAGGTATTTCCATATAATTGCAAAAATAAGTTTCTGGAATTTCTTTGTAGGTGCAGTAAGGGTAGGACTGGTTGATGGAGAAACTATTATCAATCCAACTCGAAAACAATTGTCATCTAGCACTTTAAATTTAGTTGTTGCTGGTGCCCCACAAAATCAAGTTGGTAAGTAGATTAATTATGAAAATCTGTTGAGTGTTTAGTTTGAAAATGAAGTAGGTGCCTCTTTACAGATATTTTTAATCATTGAAATTTGTATCTTTGCTCAATAGTAGGTATAAGCAATAGTGATGAAGCATTTTTTTATTAGGTAAATTAAATTGCATTATATTTATGCAGTATGATGTTAATCTGTATTTCCTTGGTTGAATAACAGGTTGCTACTGAAAAATGTAATAGTAATTCATTTAATTTTTAACTTTCTGTTAATAGTTATGTTGGAAGCAACAGCTGAGAATATACTGCAACAAGATTTCTGTCATGCCATCAAAGTAGGGGTGAAACATACCCAGCAAATAATTCAGGGAATTCAACAGCTAGTGAAGGAACAAGGCATTGTCAAGAGAACTGTTCAGAAGTTATTTGTTGCTCCTGAAGAGATTGTGGAATGTGCAAAAAAGTAAGTTCAGAAAAAATAACTTGGGTTTAAATTGTGTTAAAGTGAGTCAAAATGCTTTTTCAGTTAACCCTTGTGAGTCAGGAATTTAATGATCTGTGATCAGATAGTTTTGGAATTTTTTGTTTGTTTTAACAAAACAGTGTGTTTTGAACATTTAGAATTTCTTACAACTTTTTCCATAGAAAGTTAGGAACACAGCCCTCAGCTCTCTCTTCTTATGCCTAGTGAGAAATACAGGGCAAAACAAGTAGCCTGAAAACACTGCAAGTTAATATGCTGTTCCTGTGGAACAGTGGCAAGAGGAGCCAGGATACACTGGCTTGTATGAGCTTTGCTGTGGAAGTGATAACCTCAGGGAGGTGGTTTGGAGCAGGGGAGCAGGCAGCAAGGACAGTTGGTGCTAGTAATATCTAAAAATGCCAGAGCCTGGTACTTTAATAATGCTAGTGGGGAAAAAAAAAAATTAGTTCCCGAAAGAAATTAATTGTATAATTGTTTTTTAAGCTGTGTGTTTTCAAAAATTCTGTCTCTTCTTCCAAAAGACTTGCTTTTAACAAGATCTATGCAGTGTTCACAGATTCAAGCCATGATAAAGTAAGTACTATCATAAGTRCTGTCTTTTAAAAAAAAATTAATTCAAATATGATTTAATTAATATTGTAATGAAACCGTAGTAAGATTTAATTTCTTTAAGCTAAAGTTAATAAAAACTTCTTAGGTTCTGCATATAATATGTATAATAGCAATAATAAATGTTTTGTAAATTCTTTTCTTTCCTATCTACCAATATGATATTTGTTGCAGCTCATTATTGCTGCTTGTCAGAAGTTGTGTGGAGGTCCTATTCCTTGACTTTTGCAGTTTGCAGAAGTGTTTAAAAAAAAAAAATCTGCCCTACAGAGTTAACTGTTTGCAAATCTTGTGTTCTAGATTTCTAGAGATGAAGCAATTAACAAAATAAGACTTGAAACAGAAGAACATTTGAAAGGTATTATTTTCTGCTTTCTTAATATTTAGAAAACGCTTAAATTGAACTAGCACTATTTAGGGTTACAGTTTGCTCTTTGTTGGCCATGTTATTTTTAGTAAAAGCTCTATGAAGTTCATTTTCCAGCTTTAACTCCAATTTGTTTTTTATATCCAGAAAAATTTCCAGAGGCTGAGCCTTATGAAATCATGGAATCTTTTAATGTGGTTTCAAAGGATATTTTTAGAAATCTTATTCTGAATGAATATAGAAGGTGAGTATATCATACTCAAACTAAAAAATTATTTCTGACAACATTTTATCCAAGGCTATAGTTTCTTTGATCTCATAATTTGCCCTTGTAACTTTAGGTGTGATGGAAGAGATTTGACTTCCATCAGAGATATTAGATGTGAAGTGAACATGTTTAAAATGCTTCATGGATCAGCATTATTTCAGAGAGGTCAAACACAGGTAATATTCTTAAACATCAGAAGTATTAAGCATAATTATTAACAGCTGACAGATTTGTGTTTTTCCCTGTGAAAACTGAAATTTCCTTTTTCTTATGTGTTCAAATAATAAAGTCTAGAAAGCAGTCACTTGTACAGGGGAGTGAAAACTGGACCTTCTGCTATTTAGATTCAGTTTAAAAATATCTGGGTGCCTTAAGACAGTAGACCAAACTTAGCTGCTTGCTGGATGGACAGTAGAGCTGTCAGGGTAACATTCGAAGCATATGTGTCCAGAGAGTCTGGTAAGCAAAAGCGTATCTTCAGGCTTTCTGAAGAACATCTGGTAACCAGCGTGTGAAGCTGTGAACATTCTCTGTGTTCTGTTTAGGTTCATGGGTCCAGGTTTTTTGATTTTTGTTTCCTGGCCAGAAGGGGAGATATTTGGGGGGAAGGGTTTGTGTTGTGAGGTATTGGGGGGCGGGGGGGTTGTTTGGAGTGGGGGGGGTTGTTTGGAGAAGGGAGCTTTCTAATTCAGGATGGCTTACAGCAAAATTGGTTGTTTAAAAGTCTAAAATCACATCATCTTCATCCCTCTATGCAGATTTTAGGTTTTTATGTTAAAAGGACATTTGTTGAGACAGAAGACAAAAACTTTTAATGTAGAATATGCTGTCCTAAAGATGAATAGGATTATATGGGTAACTCAGCTTTTTAACATCTACTTAATCAGAGCTGTTGCTATATAGGGCAATAGTAAATTGTGCATGTGAGATGATAAATCTTCTTTTAAGAGGAACTTCATCCATTCAAACATGTGTGACCGGGACTTGGAAGGAAAATAAAACATAAGATCATATTAATGAGATTTTCTTCCTTTCTTCCTTCCCAGAAGTGTGAGATTCTGTTTCTGATGTTGGATAGAGTGTATTAAGATGGTACACAAGATCTGGTCTTATGTTTTTGTAGCTCTTTTTCCTAGAAGACTGTCAGCCATTGGTCTAATTCATTATGGGGTACATAGTTGCAAACACTGATTTATTCCTCAGTTAAGCTAACTGTTGTCCCTTACTTATCCCACTGAGAATAGCACATTCTGTGAGTCCATGCCATAGAGCAGTCTTGCCCTTTCACACAGTGTTGTGGCTGCGTCTGGCCCTTAAATGAGGTAATTTAGTTTCTTAACGAAGCAACTGTTACTGATGTTCTAGGCTCCTAACAGGTCAGGAAGCAATAAATCATGGTTTTTTTGTTTGCTTTTTTTAACGTGAGCACTTGTAAGGTTACGTAATCTTTATGGATTATGAATCAGTTTGTGCAATGTTTAAAAAAAAAAAAAAAGTTTGCAGATGTGATAGACGATAGCGTCATACTTGTTGCCGAAATCATTCTTTTTGGCTCATCATTACCAGTCTGAGAAGTTTGTTTCCCCTCTATCTTTTTATTCTAGGTACTCTGTACAGTTACATTTGACTCATTAGAATCAAGTGTAAAATCAGATCTTATCTCAACAGCTGTGAGGTATGTGTATTTTTCTGGTATTTTGTCAGTAGTTTTTTGTTTGTTTGTTTGTTTGTTTTTTAAAAAAAGAGGGTGAGCATTTAAATACATTTCATAAAAGTTCCTTGAATATTAGCATGCGAATTCATGAGCACTGAAAAACGTGTCAAATTAGGCTGTGAAGTAAGTGACCCATATTCAAAACATTTTGGCAGTTGTTTTTAGTTAAGCTGACATTAATTCAATAGACACAAATTTGAAATCGGAGAATATTCCAAATAACGTCCAGTGTGGTTTTGAGAGAGATAATGCACTGAACTTAAATCTGTAAAACTGTGTACGTATGTCAAGTCTCTTTAGAAGAAATGACTTGCAAAAGTTGGTTCTTTTTGTTCCAAGAATTATCGCCACATTTGCAACTTGATACATATTCTACCCATTTCATCTATATTTTACAAGTTGGTGCAGTTTTGCTTGATAGATTGGATCTACGTAGTCCATGGAGTGCAGTTTTGTCTTGAGTGAGCAGTGATTCTAGCTCTGTTGGTTCAAACAGAAAAAATAAAATGAGTGGATGAATGTATTTTTTCCCCAGCTGAATCAGCCTATATAAATTTCTAATTCTGTCTCAAAGGAAAACTATTCATATGGTGAAAAAATTGTTTGTATTCTCTTTTAGTGGAATCCTGAAAACTTAACTTACATTGTAGCAAGGAAGTCCTTCTGCTATTAATTTTTTTTATTGCTGACAGCTAACTTGTTGGGGAGGGTAAATTCCATCCCTTTAAAGCTGCAGTTCCGTGATCTCATCTCACCAGTTTGGGAGCTTTTACATCTTAGTGTGTCAGCTTTACTTTAGTTAAATGTTTTGGCATAGAGGTGCTTGTTCATCTTCTCTAATTTTGTTGTTCTTGGAAATTAGTTTGTGTTAGATAATAGTTTTAAATTAATGATCAGTAGGATGCTTCATGAATGAGAGATAAATGGCCTGTATATAGGATTAAATGCAAGTCTTGATATGAGGCAACTTTATTATGTATATATAGATTAGCTTCTTGTATTTATTGTCAAGTACCACAAGACTTGACTCTTAAAGAACTTTTTTGACCACATATTATTTTTGTTGTTGTTAACCAAGAGCTGTTTTGCAGTTATGGAGATTTTGTGCTTACATTGCTGAGTGCTTACTGCAATGTGTGCAGTTCTCTCTCTGTAAGGATGCTGCTGTTCTTTAAGTTTGTCTCTCTTCCCTTTGGTGTAGCAGAGTCATCATAAAGCACTGATAGGGCCTATTCTATCTAGGGAAGCTGTTTAAATGACTACAATTAAAGTGTGACATTTTTTTCTTTGTAAACTATGTTTTTAAATTCATATACTACAATAAAATTTTGGGGAAAAAATATGGGTAATTAGCAAAGCTGTCAATTCACTCTTTGTGGTTGCTCCATTTGTATGCATAATTCAATATAATCTTATTGCATATTATATGTAATACTGGTTGTTGCTCATTTTTGACATGGTCTTATTTTTATTTGATAGTGGAGTAAAAGATAAAAACTTCATGCTGCATTATGAGGTGAGTTTTACTGTGTGTCACAGCTTCCTGCATGATGCTTCATGTTTTGCTTTAAAGCTGAAACTGCTCACTTCTGAAGATCTCTAGATGATTTGCTAAAATTTACTAATTCTAGTTCATGTGTGTATTTATGCTGCATCTTTTGAACAAAAGCCCTGATTTTCTAAAAAGCATTAAGCAATTCACAAATTGCCATTTCATACAGCCTTTTTAATAACGTTGGGTTTTCTCCTTATTGTTAAGTATAGGATAGTACTGAAGAAAAGATTATACCTGCTCTATTAATTTTATATTAATTTTAACAAACTCTTTTAATATGTTCAGAGAGCATACTAAACCAATAGTAAATAAGTGCTTTTCCATCACTTCTCTCTCAGCTTTTGGAGCTTGCTTGCAGTATTTCATACACACAATAGGCATTATCTGAATGACAGAAACACAAAGTTTTCTGATATATTATTTGACAAGTTTTAACTGGAGTAAGCCTGTTACCTTGTTCYTCAGCTGCCTTGCAACTGCTTTATTCTCTTTTGTTCTGTGGAATTAAAACATTTACTAAATATTGCCTAAGCTGTGTCTTGTTTTGCAAACTAAGTGACTGACAGAAGTCATTTAGTTGTTCGATTTTTTTTTTTGTTCTATTTTTCCATGAGATGCACAAAAATTCAAAGATGTTTTAAAATGAAAAAAATACTAGTAGATTTTCTGTATACAAATTTTTTTCTTCATAGTTTCCTCCTTATGCAACTAATGAGATCGGTAAAGTTACTGGTGTGAACAGAAGAGAACTTGGACATGGTAAGTTAAGGCTAGAAAAGTTTAATGCTTTCAGTTTTAATATTTTGTCTGTTTTTATTTATGGATCATGTTGTATTTTTAAAACAGGTGCACTTGCAGAGAGAGCTTTGAAACCAGTTATTCCCCAGCATTTCCCCTTCACAATACGAGTTACTTCTGAAGTCTTGGAGTCAAATGGTATTATGATTTTCTTACTTTTAACCTAGTGCTAGAGACCAAGTCTGCTTCTTAAGATAGCCTGAGTTTGACAGTTGAGTTCTAGACATTTTAGCTAATTTTTCTCATTTTCAAGATTCTTAATCTTGGTAACTCTATTGCCTGAAGTCCTTAAGATGAAAAGGGTGTGTAGAATCACAAATAATAGAGCTGCCTTTGAATTCATGTAACAGTGCATTATCAGTAGGAGATGTAAACATAAATTTGAGGTTAACAAAATCACATTTGGGGGTATTTGCGTGCTACAGAGTGAGGAATAGATTGAGATCCATTCTTCAATGTTGACTGCAGCTGGTACCCTCATTGATTTAAAGAGAATTTCTCCTATCTGTGTGTGTGTCCTTTCCCATCTCCCCGAACTGGGGGAATACTATCCATTTGACCTTTCTGCTTAACTGGGAAAGGAGAAAAGGAGCTGGAACAATGTTGTTTTCCTGTTTTTATTCCATTAGTCAGATGTGCCTGGACCTCTTGCCAGCTGGTTTAGAATGTAGCTTCAATGTATATGTAATCAGCTGGGGATCCATGGGTTTCAGGAGAAAAATAACATTATCTTCTCCCATATCTGCCCTGGGTAGAGGAACCTGTACAGAAGGGATGAGGGGAAGGTACGATCTCAGTGACACTTACATTACAGGTTCCCCTATGTGGCAGAGCTCTTTGAGGTCCAGATTCCTTTTTTTACCACTTCAGTGAGATCGGATGTCTGGGAGAAGAGATTGGTGAAGAAAGGGAAGGAGTCCCATTTGTAGCTCCCTGCTTCCTTGTCCAGAATACCTAAAATTAATCATGATATTTGAGATTTTTGGCATTAGTATCATGAAAGATTCAAACTATTTTACCTGTTTCTTGCTAAAAATATTTCTGCTTCAGAAACTTTCTGGCAAAATGCAATTATTTTATTGTAGTATTGGGTATTGCTGCATAGTATCTTCTGGCTAGCAGCAAGGTTAATTTTCAAACTGTCACTGAAGGAGTATCACTAGCAAGTTTCGTTTCAGATGCTTCTGATCAATATTTAATACTTCCTCCCCTGTATTCTAACTCTGTAGGATCCTCTTCAATGGCATCTGCATGTGGTGGAAGTTTGGCATTAATGGATGCAGGTACAAAATGTGGAACTTAAGCAGAGGATGAAGTATGTTATGTGTTAATGGGTTATAAATTTGGGAGTGTCTAAAGGTTATAAAAATGTATTTTTAATTACCACTATTAGGAGTTCCAGTATCAAGTGCAGTGGCAGGTGTAGCAATAGGTCTTGTTACCAAATGCAGTCTGGAGAAAAATGGTGATCTTGAGGATTATCGTTTACTGACAGACATCCTGGTGAGTGTTTCTAGCATAGCTGCTTTTATTGCTGCTTAATCCTATAAAATAGCTCCTATGCCCTCTTGCAACATCATTTATCCTGTTAATTCTGGAACACACACTATTGGAAATATTGAATAGTTTTGTCTTCTCTGTTTTGTCTCCCAACTTCCTCCATTACTTCAAAAAATCTTTATAGAATGTCCAGTCATGCATCTTAGTTTTGTGTCATCACTCAATCACTTCTTTTAAGCTCTCATAAACTGTTTCCAATTAATTTTGTCTTTTCTGTTTGGAAGAAAGAGATTCATAACTCCCGAATACTTTAGTTTCATCTGCTGCATTTTATATCTAATCATTTGAATGACAGGGTGTTAGTGAGGCTTACGCTTGCCTTCACCATAGCTAGAAAATGAATTCTGAATATCCATTGAAGAACTTAGCTCTGGGTGTGTGTACATACGGCAGGAAGGGGGTTAGGGTTCTAGAGGCAGTGCTGTTACAAATGGGCTTTGTCCTTTCTCTGCGTATTCCTGTCTCAGTGTTGCCTTCTTAGCTGTACCAGTTCAACTGTTTGTGGAGTTCTGTGGTGAACTAGATGAGGAGACTATTCTGATTTTAAAGTAAGCAAAAAGAACCTTTCCTTGTTTTCTTTCTCTACATCACTGTCCAGTCTTATAAAAGACTTTACAAAAATGAAAAAAAAATCAATATATTGGATAGCAAATAAGCATTTGGCAAAGTTGCTGGGGAAAATGCACATTGTCATGCTGCTGCTCCTTCTTCCATTGACAGCTATTGATGATACAAAATTAACTGTGGATTTTTTGTTCAGAAACTAGTCCACAAAAGCTGTTAGAATACAGGGAGAGAAAGGCACAGTGTTACCTAGGTACAGTGAAATAAGGCTAAAGAAAAACATTTGAGTATTGGAAGTGATTTCAAGTCTGCAAAATTATTCTATGGTTTATTGGAACATAGGATATACTTTTAGTATGATGTGACACTGGCATAAGTTATTCCAATTTGTTTTCTTTCTCTCTGTGCTGGTAGGGAATTGAAGATTACTATGGTGATATGGATTTCAAAATGGCGGGAACTAATAAAGGAATAACTGCCTTGCAGGTATCATAACATTAAATCTTCTTAAAGTGAAACTTAGAATCCCCCAAAAAAGCTTTCTTTATATATTGATGTCATTTAACTTTTCTCACGTCAGGTTGATCTAAAACTACCAGGAATACCAATAAAAATTGTAATGGAAGCTATTCAACAAGCCACAGGTATGTCCATGTTTGTGTTTGCACCCATTTTATTATATTAAATTAAAAATTGTATTAAATTAAATTAACAACTTTGTTATTCTCATGTTGTAAAAAAGCTGCTATCTTCTGAAAACTGCTATGATTTGAGTGTTGTACGTTATATTTCAATATAGGCACTTCATACAAAAATAGGTTTTTTTGAGTCAGAGGAGAGCATTCATTCTCCAAAAAGTCTGGCCATTCCCAGCACACTTAACTGCCATATCGTCATACCTACTGTCAATGAAAATGTCTACTATTCCTTGAGATATTTTTTATTAAAAGGGAATTAAAAATGACACATGCAAAAGGTGTGGTAGTAAGGGTCATCAATTTAGTGCAATGTATAATTCGTTTTGAAGAAAGCAATAAAGTTAGTGGCATAGCAAACTGAAGAAAACCTGCTTCTACAAAACAACATCAGGATGGAGGAATATATGATGAAACATTTGCATCCAGTATTTTGGAGTTCACTGTTGTGAACAAGTTCTATATTACTAAGCCACATCACTTCATAAAATTTTCATCATGCTGTATTCAAACCATATGTGGTGAGGTGGGAAGAAAGATTTATTAAAATTAATATTAAAAATAAGCTCCATTTTAAAAATAATTAAAAATAAGCTTCATTAAAAATAAGCTCCAAACTAACTTTGAAGCAATTTCTGACCATTTTTTAAATGTCTATGTGGCAGTGAGTTCCAGGAGTTAAATAAAAGTCCTTTCCATATCATCTCAGGGAGTTCATGGTTAAGATCAGCATGGCTAAGATGTAGCAGCTAGATACTCTATGAATAACACAGGTACTAAAGGCTGCAATGCAGCTTTACATGCTGAAACTCTGGATTGCTTTTAACTGGTGAAGGTTGGGAGAGGGAAGAGGCACCCATTGCTACTTACATAGGTAAAGTGTTATAACACTGTGAAATGTATTTATACTAACACACAAACATCCTATTAGATGTCTTTAGTCAAGTAGGATCATGTGTAGGAGTAAGAAGTATGTTATAAAAAGAGCAACAAACGATTTCTCATTTACCATAATTTCAGGTATATTTATTATTGAAATTTATTGCTGTATATATTCTAAYATGTACTGCTAAAATATTCCAGAGCTATGTGAGAAGATGAAGCTAAAAGCATTAATAAGGATTTAACTAGTTCTAAGAGATTATTTTCAACTTGATTGTAGCTTAGAAAGATTTTAAGAGGAAAACCCTTATTAAAACACAATAATTATTATTTCCAATTCAAAGGTGTATTGCTTCAAGCAGAACAGCTAAAGTTATGGGCCAGCATAGCATAACTAATCAAATCTACACACTGTTGCTCTTATCAGCGCTTACTGATTTATTTAAATAATAGCATACATTTCTATGCTTCAGTGTAATGTTCTAGGTGGCTGCATGTAATCAGTAAATATACTGCAGGCAAAGGGTTAGTACATACGGAGCAGAATGATATACTGCAGCAAAGGTATACTACCTGGAAATGCATTAATTTACCATAATAAATTGTCAAATTAGGTAGGAGGCAGATTTTAAGAATGGATGCGTATCTACTTTATAATGAAAACAACATAAATGTATTTTTATTTTAATCTTATACAAAATTCTTCTTTTCTCCCTCCTCCTCTCTTACCACCCCCAACAGCTGCAAAGAGGGAGATTTTACAAATTATGAACCAAACACTGGCAAAACCCAGACCTAACAGAAAAGAAAATGGGCCTGTTGTAGGTAATGTTACTTGCTCATTGATATGAATTGATGTCTCTTTTAGTTACCTTTTAACAATAAGCTGCTGATTAAAACAGCTTTTTCAATGAATATCTGGTATATGTTCTTCCCCGTTCTCACCCCTGCCTCGGGTTACTTTTTCTTTAGAAATTTTGAGATGAGTTTTTGTTCTATATTATCCTGAAAGGCAGTATTGCACCATTTCACTACATACTGAAAAGCAGAACTAAATTGAAGAGTCATGTGAAACTTCCCGTAAATCAGGATAGGCATACATGTCAATAATGGTATGGCTTAAGGGAATTTACACTCATCAAAATAGTTGTATTCTTTGTTTTCATTTATTTCAGTTCTTAAATGTATTTTTAATGAGTGTTTAGTAGATAATAGTTAGCCATAGAAAATTAAAACCTAAAAGAATGCCTAAAAGAAACCTAAAAGACTTAATTTTTGTTTTAGTTTTCAAAACTATTATATTCAGCATTTCAGAGTATCTTTAAATGTCCTTTCAGAAACTATCCATGTTCCACTATCAAAAAGGTTACGATTTGTTGGTCCTGGGGCCTACAATTTGAAAAAACTTCAAGCACAGACAGGTAAGGCATTCTCGCTGCCCGTGTTAACTTATGCTAATATTATATTAGCTCTCTTCACTATATGAAAATTATTAATGTGTAATTTTAAATAGTGGATCTTGATAGCATGGGTGTTATTAGCACAGCTATTACTGAATCTTAGTGCTACCTTTATATGCCCTTTCAGAATCTAGAAGCATCTAAACTTAAACTTTTCAAACTTTTTTGTAGACCACTGTCTGTAGAATTGGCATTTGTGGTTCAGTGACAACATCCTAAGAAGTAGAAAGGAAGAACTACTAAGAATAGGGTCCTTTTTTTAATTCTCGCTTTATGCTCCAGACTGAATAACAGTATTTGTGTTCAGCCTTGTCTGTTTAGCTGTTCCAATGTTAAGTACAATCTGAATCTTTACTATATTTTGATTTTATATATAAATAATGTTTTGAAGGATTAGGTAAAGCTCACTTCAGCACTTAGCTATATAGCTTCTCTTTGTAGAAGTGCTTGTGGGTTGTTTTGCGGTGGGACTTGCCGGAAGTTTGGTGCACATTACAAAGGCTTTCAGGGCTTATGGAAGAGAGAATTAATTGTGCATCTGGGGATAATCCTCCATATAGTGTTGAAGGAGAAGTGATGTCAAGCAAGTCTGATCTGTTATGAATATGTTCAAGTATAGATCAAATCTATGCAGCTTCTGAAACTCATTCTTAAAAACCTAAATTGTTCAAGAATTTTTTCATGTCTTTAAAGGATCATAACAAACAGTTTTGCAAATGTGAAAGTTTCCATGTGGAGCACAAGTTTGTCCAGTTATTTGGCAAGCATAGCTATAAAATGGTTTCTGTACAATTATATATAAAGCTGTCCAATGCCTAATCCTAATCCAAAGAAGAATATTTGAAATGATTAGGAATCTGAGAGTTTAGTGGGTCTGTGCTAAATAATTTTGCCCTGTGCAGGTCTTTAGTGTGGATGTGAATTTTCTGCTTGCTGAAACAGCAGCAATGTGCATCTAAATCCTTTCATTAAATAAATTCTTTTTCTAAGGTGTAACTCTAAGTCAGCTGGATGAAGAGACATATTCTGTGTTTGCTCCAACACCTAGCGCTATGCATGAAGCAAGAGAATTTATCCGTGAAATCTGCAAAGATGATGTAAGGACAGACTTTTGCTGTTAGCTTTTTCTGTTTGCATTTTGTGAATTTGTCTTACTGTTTTTGTTTTTTTCCCTACAGCAGGAACTTAATTTGGAATTTGGTGCAGTCTATACAGCCACAATAACTGAAATTAGGTATGAAAAGTGCTCTGAACTTGAGGTAGAAGTAGAAAGTATTTCTTTATGTAGATTATTGATACATAGATATGTTGTAAAATAATTCATTTTTATAGGATGTCAAACTCATGCTGGTGACATTGGCACCTGCATCATTCCTGGTATTTTCTGTGTTGAAAATGTTACTGTCTGTCTTTAATGAAGCTGCTTATTTTTGCTGTATCAGAAAGTCTCTAAAATTTAGGACTTTTTTTCACCTTTGTATCTTAGAGATATGGCGGGAGTTTGCTTTTCATTTTTTTTGCAAGGGCATGTTTTGGATATGATGCTTATTTGAAATGTAGTGTCCTGAAATAAGTAATTTTCATCCATTTTCAATTGAGGGTAGATATGTAGACATCTTATGGTTGTTTAGAGGATTTAAAAAGTGATAAGTAAAACTTTGTTGAGCAAATTTTACGAATGCTTGCTTTGGGGTCAGCATTCAGAATAAGCTACATACAGATTTCTGTTGATGTATTTTGGAATAACTATGCTGTTTTCTGTTGCAGAGATTCTGGAGTGATGGTAAAATTGTATCCAAACATGACACCAGTGTTGCTTCATAATTCACAACTTGATCAAAGAAAGGTACTACTTAAATAATTATAAACTAGAAACTTTTAAACAAAATTCTTTTATTTATTTTTAATAAAGCCTCATTAAACATAGTCTACACTAGCTATAACAAACATACTGGAGTTCTAAAGTCCATTTTCATGTTAAAAGCTTTGTTAGTTTAGCAGCACCTCACTTCTTGTTTAACCTTTGCTTACACTGTGCTTAGAGCTGCGTGTAGCTCTGTCTGTATGCCAGCTACAGGGCTATTATCAATGCTTTTATGCACATCATCAAGTTCTTTAGGTCTGTAATATCCTCTGATATGTAACATATATAAACCAGTTGTTCATTAGTCTGTGTTTAGCCACTTTAGTCCATCTATAGTTGTCTGAAACATAGCGTAGAGGAAACTGTACAAGCTTAGGTTTTGTTCTGCTTTTGAAAACCTGATGTCATAAATTGCTAGGAGAAATTCAGATTAGTAACAGAGGCAAGCACTGAAGAAAGGATTGAGTGAGTGCTGGGAAAACGTGTGTGCATTGTTGGCAGGAAAACATGGAGTGACTTGAAGTAAAAACTGGATTTTAACAGATGCAGATGTAGTAAGCTTTAATAGTGATTTAATGGTAAATTGACAGTTATGTTTTTGATAGTGTACTTTATACATGAGCCATTAATTACATTCCTGCTGCAGTCTCTTGGCGTGGTAATAAACAATAAATAGATCTACTGATGGTCTTATTTCTTGGCGTAGTGGGTAGCAAATGTCAGTCAAAAGTCCTGGGCATGATACGTTGCTGAGAAGCTTACCTCCTGCCTTGTTTGTGAGGAAAATGTGTCCATGCTTGGTTCCTGATCCTCCTGTGAGCTGGCTGCCTCTTCCAACAGATATTAGTAGTTTCTGGCATCTATTAATAGTTTCTGGTTGTTTGTCTGTGTGCTCATAACATCATCAACTTTGCACGGTGAATTGACAAAAACTTTTTAAGTAAAAAATTATTTCTATCTCAGACTGATGAGATACTTCAAGGCAGAGTTCCTACCTTGCTTATTTACAGAATGGTAATTTGGATTAGCTATAACTGAAAGAATATTTCCTTTACAGCTATTGGTATTTTTGGCATTTTGTATTTGCTGTTCACCATAATGTAATGCAAAAGCAAACATGATTCTATAAGTATATTTTTAACAGATTAAATTTTGTGGTCTAGTTGGAAGATTCAGTTATATGCTTGTATGTATTCATTTACACTTAAATAAAACTTTCTGAAAAATATTATGTTCTAGATTAAACATCCTAGTGCCCTGGGATTAGAAGTTGGCCAAGAAATTCAGGTATTTGTTTCTTTTTAACCTTAAATTGCTAACAAACTGCTGCTCATATTTTAGTATTTAAGTGATTTTTTTTTTGTGTGTGTGTGTGTGTGTTTATGAAGGAAATATTTTGCCATATCAGATTCCCTCTGTGCTGGTTAAATACATGATCATTTCAAATCATCAGAATTTTATTTATTTAATATCTCTTACTATCCATGTACCAAACTGACTTGATTGAGCAGTATAGGTTAAATAGTGCCTTTTGTTTATGATATTTGAGCAGTATAGGTTAAATAGTGCCTATTGTTTGTGATATTTTTGGTGTCAAAAAAAAATTAAGGAAAAAGCTATTTTCTGCTCTTTAAATTGATCATTCTTATACAATAGTTTAACATAACTGTGGTGGTCTGAAAGTGGTATATTTTCTTA
Source organism: Apteryx rowi (assembly GCF_003343035.1). NCBI lineage: Eukaryota > Metazoa > Chordata > Aves > Apterygiformes > Apterygidae > Apteryx > Apteryx rowi. The sequence continues at coordinate 1,221,475 of NW_020448786.1, forward strand.
ACAGGTTAAATACTTTGGACGTGACCCAACTGATGGCAGAATGCGGCTTTCACGTAAAGTTCTTCAGTCACCAGCCACAACTGTGCTCAAGACCCTTACTGACAAAAATAGCATTGTCATGGGAGGTGCAGTTCCACAGCCATCTAGTTCATCCCAGTGACCGGTAAGGACTTGGAGACCACTTTACGCCACTCAGTACTGCACTGTGATTGCAACTACTGTAGAGAATTTTATCACTTTTTCTTTATATATTGTACTTCAGTGGTGTACAGATACTGCTGGCCAGTTATCATATCATAAGTTAGGAACTGCTGTTTCCTATCTTGTAGCTGTAAAGAGGCAGATATTATAAAATTGGTTCAAATGCCTGGACTCTTTCAGGCATTCTAAGCAGTGTATTTTCTCCAAAATGAACTTACTTGTTAACATAAAGCATCTATGTAAGCATTCCCTCTTTTCTCCCTCCACTAGTAAAAAAAGAAAAAAAATGAGGGGAGGGGCAGGAACAGCGTGGGAAAGGGAAAAGAGGAAATAAGCTGCTTTGTGGAAACTTCCAAGTTAACTACTGGAATGCCCAAAGCTCTTCTCTAGAACTAGTCTTCCTAAACAGGCATTTGATTGTATGACAGACTTAGGTTTAAACTTTCCCCAAAGCTATGGTATGCATTTTTTTCCCACCTTAGGAAGCCACTAGAATGGGAAGGTGTCTGATCATAAAATTAAGAGAAATTATGCAATGAGATTGGCAAATGGAATTGCTAACATACCAATGATAACTTAATAAAATTTGTATAATTAGTTTCTTACAGAGTACTTTCTCTCTCTTTCAGGAGAAAAGGCCTAATAGTTCATGGAAATATAAGCAATCTTCACTAGAATCTGCAGATGGATGGTGGTGAATCATGTTTTTAAAATAGAAGCTATTTGCACTTAAAGGTGATGTAGAACTTCAAAGTCTTCAAACAGATGAAAAACTTCTTTACAAAAAAACAAACAAACAAACAAAGCTCTTATCTTGCTTAGCATAGGTGAGAATCTAAGAACATGGAATTGTATAGACTGGAGAGCAGATTATTTATTTTTTAAATACATTTCAGTGCTTAAGATTCCTCTTGTTACCACTTCAAAATAAAAATGCAAAAATAAGAGAGAAGTATTTAACAGTTGTTTCCTTGGAGAAGGAATTCTCCTATTTGCTTGGCTGATGAGATATGCCAGTGATGAGATATGGAGTTGAAAGGCACACGTGGCCAGCCAAAGCATTACTGGCATTTCAGTGTATGAGATTGAAAGTTTGAACAAAAGGTAAAAACTTACAAGAAGTATCACCTTTAACATGACTGACACTGTTTCAGATAAATACATCAATAACTGTCAGTGTTCTGACTTCAGTGATGCTAAAATATCTGACCAAAAGGGGGACAAAACAAAGAACCTGGCTGAAACCTGATCATTTATTCTGGGATCATTAACACTGAATTTTAAAATATATAATAAAAACACTAAGATTAAAAGATAAAAAGATAAAAGATCTTTTATCTTTTTTAAGATAAAAAAATATATATAATAAAAACATTAAGATTAAAATAATTGGTTTGGAATAAACAATTGATATGATAAATCTTCCCCCAAAAAATCTCCACGCTGAGTGCCAAAATTCTTCTATTTGATTATGTTCTATCAATGGGTTCACCAGTCTCTTTTAGACTTCAAAGTGTTTCCCAGGGGCTCATCAGAATTACTTGTTTTTCTACTGAGAAGTACAGGCTTTCAAAATCAGAGGTATTCCTTCTCATGTTCTCAAATTGGTAGGGAGGCCTAATAAGGAAATCAAGTTCTCACCTGATGGCAAGTGGGCTCTGGACCTCCTGACAGAAAAAATAAACTTTTGAGAGAGGGGAAATGTGAATGTATAGTAAGACTTGTTTTGCCTTTTTTTTTATCCTAAGTTAAAATATTAAAGAAAAAAATGACTGGCCTACTTCTTCGTAGTTGTCTGTCTTTTTTCATCATATAAGACTGAAAAAGTTTTCCCTRACAATCTTTTCATCCTCTTTGAGCACTGTATTCTATATTTCTTAGTACTACTGTCCCTGCTTACTGTGAGTTGACTTAATTGATCAGTATCTAGGTGGTTACATATACCGGATAGCACTAATAGAATAATGTAGGTAAATTCCTAAACAGAAGCTCAGAAATGTTTTGATTTCTCATAACTGTTCTCAGAAATTCTAACCTCTGCAATCTAAGTGGCTTTCCAATATATAGCTTCTGTTATTGTGGAAAATTTTCTGTAAGGCTCGTTTTTGTAGTAGAACTGATGGATGCTCTAGTTACTAAAATACTACATAAACTACCAACTCCAGAAGCGTTTTTTCTGCCTAGCTCATTACCAGTAGGTTGCTTCTGTTTGAATCTGTGATAACTGACAATTGAAGAGCCGGAAGAATCCCATTCTTTCCTGTAAATGCATTTTCTCACCTGCAGTAACAGGAGTATTAATGATTCCTGTTGGTCAGTATGATAGACAGTGGTCTCAGTAAATCAGCTATTGGGGCGTTGGGATTTTTTTCCTGTTTGATAGACAATGTAGTAGCAAAGAAGACTTGCATGTCTCTGTGATGGGGTGGGAGGAGGCAGCTTGTACMATCAACTTGCCTTTCTGTACTTGTGACAAGTTTTAGGCCCTAGGGGAAGGGGTGGAAAAATATATGCTTGGGAACTGACTGGGAGGAGCACAAGGCAGCTGCCCTCACCTGAGGAGAGAAGCTCGGTAGGAGCCAAGAGTTGAGTAAGTTTGTGCTAGTCAGAACTGTCCTGGAGGGAGGCAGGCTGGCTGCCAACACCGTGGATTCATCTGAGAGCTGTCAGTGGTAGCAAAGTGGGCCGTGGCAGGAGATACTTGACTCGTCTCCTCAGGAGATACCAGCTGTGATCAGAGAACTAGTAAGTTAATAATGCTTGAGAGAGACTGAGAGCTCAGCTCTGTTGCAGTAGGCTTTTATTTTCCATGTCTGAAATACTGTTTTTTGTCTCTACTGCCCTAGATAATTAGCTTCTGCAATGACCCATCTTAAATGGAATCATTGAAAAAAATTGCTGTGGAAAATGAAGCTGGGCAGTTGCAACATTACACCATCTCCTCTGAACTTCTTTTTGTTACGCAGTATTGCATAACAAGGATTCCAGACAGCACTCTGGTATCCTACAGCTCCATTTTCTCAGTACAGCTGTAACAGAAGTTGTCCAGTGAAGTGTGGACATCCTGATCATGAAATCTTGGAGGAAGAAATGTCATATTTGAGGTTTTTTTCTGTGCTACATGAGTGCCATCAGTGTGATCTCTGTTTATAGCCAGGCACTGGGTTGATGCATCTTGACTTTTTTTTTTTTTTTAAGCTTAGCTTTTTTTATGTGGATTACTGAATAAACCACTTAAAATTCTGAGCTACCATAAAGGCTGATAGTAGGATTTAATTGCTATCCTTATGGTTCAAAATCATTACAACTCCTGTTATCACGTATCCTTTTTTTTTTTTTAAAGCTGACTTAAAACAAATGGTCTCTTCAGTTCAGAAGTCTATCTTGATAACACACTGATGAAACTTTGCGTGCTAGTATGCAGAAATATGAATTTCTTCAGTGCACAATAATTAAAAATATATATAAAATTCCCTTTAAGAAGCCATTAGACAGTTCTTATACAGAGGGGAACAAACAGTTAAAGCTGTCAATACTTGTCTGGCATTAAAACTCTTTGGTGTCCTAAATACTTACTGAGTGATACTTCTCGTAAAGGAATATTTGCATCTAGCAAGTAATTTTTTGGATACTTATACAGGATCTGCCCAACACAGGATATGTCTCTGAAAAAATGGTTCTACACTTGTTGTTCCACCGAAAGGTAAGAATAACCTTAACTGGCCTATTTTATATTGTCAGCTATTGGTGTCCAATAATGTACATTTAATAATGTACATTTAGCAAGCAAAAATATATTGCCTCTAAGCAAATCATACTTAAATCCACATGAATATTTAAAGATCTTTTTCCTATGCTTTAGTATGGAGAGCTATGAAAATACTACTTCAGCCTAAGTCTACTACTTGTGTTTTGCAGTCAAGACAATTCATTTACACTGCTTTTTCTCAGAGCTGTATTGTGTAACTGGTGAAATAATTTTTAGACAAATAAGCTTAGTATTTTTGTGTTAAGAGATCAAAGTCTGGAGTATTGTTGCACTACCACTGTATAAACAGAGTTGGTCTTTGCTCTGAAGAGCTTGCAGTCAAGACAGCCCACTTAGTGAATGTACTAACATTGGAAAGAACAGGTGACTTTTACAGAAACCAAATAAGGTAATACACTGTCTACTTAAATTACATGTTTTGTTGTTGAATATGAACAAAACTTGGTGCTTTCCTGCTGTTTACAGAATAATAAAGTTTCTGAAACCTTCCCATTACGTCAAAGCTCTAGTGCTATATTTTACTGCCAGGCCAAGAGCCAGGCTGGAATTTCCTTCATTTGACAAGGCTGAAATATTCATATAGGCACAAAACTTCAGGAGCTGGAGTACTCTTAAATGCCAGCAATAAATACTATAGGTATTGTAATGACAGTATTAGAGGTGGTAGAATTGTACTTCTGGGATTACATGCCAGAGGGAATGATATGGTCTCTTAACTTCACTGCAAGAAACTTTAAAGGATTTAGGAATTAGTTGCTTTTCTTGTTTTTAAAAGGAAAAAAAAAATCAGAGCTCCCTGCAGCTCCATACGGTGACCTATGGTGACTTGCTGTCTGCAGTTCACCCTAACAATTCTTCATTTCAATAAGAACAGAGAGCTATATCAGCTCCAGCTCATTGCTTTATGATGATGGGGGAAATGGGCTACTGGCAGGTGCAGCAACACAATGAAGAAGTGCTTCTTTGATTTCTCTGAATCTCACTTTGCATGTATTGTTTTGTATTTTTGTATTTTCCCCGGTTTTAAATCAAAGCTGTAAGAACCATTGGGACGAGTCTTGTATATCTTCTTCAGGCAAAACCCCCACAGATTTGGCTTGAGTTTTAGTGGAATAGATTACGAGTTAGCAGCCCAGTTCCCAACACCCCTGGTCCAACCTCTCCCCTAGCTGGGGAGTTCTCAATACAGTTCTGCGCAAAAAGAAGCCCCGCATCTGCAGGAGTACAACTGGGACATGTTCTGGAGTGGCATTTTTCCATAGAGGGGGTTGCTTTCATGCTTGGAGAGGCCACAGATTTATTATGTAGCCCTAAAAGGAGAGATTATTTTTTGTTCTGATTCTGGCTCATGTATCTCCTACTCTTTTCATAGCTGTTCACACTGAGATGAGAATTTGTTCCATGATGTTCTAGTGTGGTCTTGAGCTATTCTACGTATCTGGATAAGTGCCATATTTAATCTTTAGTAAAAGTAGCCATGTTTGAAATTTTACACACTGTTTGAGGAACTAAAGAGTGTGTAGAGGTGTTGTTGAGGGGAGAGGGAGTCCAAGAGTGGCTAACATCTTGAAGCAGCAGTACGCTGATCATTGGGTTTTGTGTTTCTTCTCATACAGTTTTAGTGAGCTTTCACTGAGGCAAAAATAGGCCTGATATGTAAAACCGTGAGGGAATCAGGTCACATAATAGAGGAAAGGCCACTGGGATGTAGCTAGCAAGGCTTGTGTGGAACCCAGCTGTAAACTGCTTCATGTGGTCACCAGCCACAGTTTGAGAATCACTAAGATAACATGGCCTTTTTCAAACAGTTATGAGCTGACTTATCTGTAATTATATGGTGTATACATCAAAGTATGTTCAAGTTCTAAGTGTATATGATAGTTCTTAAAGGTGTATCTTACAGTTTACTTCTTTTCTTTGCAAAAGATGTTATGATTGCGTGTCTCCAGTGAGCCCCGTTAAAGACAAAAACGGGTTCAACTGGGGTTGAACCTCAGTTCCCCAGAACCCTAATAAGGGTTCTTCAGTTAAGCTTCTCTTACCCTTTTTTAGATGTGGATTGTTTTGCAGATGTTAGGCAGGCTAACAAGTCCTCGATGCATTAATTTGCCTCCTAAGAAATGTCAAAGACTTTTCAGCTGATCAGTTAAAGCAAGTCAGCTGATCAAAAACTGAATCTTGCTGCCACCAAGAAATGATCAGTGATTGGCAAATGTTCAGTGTACTGAATGGTGACAAATTTTAAATAAGCCTGTTATAAATGATGTATGTCAGAGCAGAACACCTAAACATGAGACTTAAATGTTACATAGATGTAAATACTCTGAATAATGTTTTGCCTTCCTGGAGAATGTTTTTCTAACATACGAGTGACGTATAGTTACTTAAAGTGGCATATTTTGCAGTAAACTGCTTCTTTCCCTTCCATGTGGAAGGAGATTTAGCTTAGACCAGAGAGTTACACTTATGGTGTAACTGCTTTCTTCGTTAGGCAAGAGCTAGGAAAACCTTGCTCTGTCTGGGAATGAGGCGCACCCTGGCCTGCGGATTACTTGCTCTCCCCTCTGCCTTCCTCTTCACAGGCTGAAAGATTTTATGGTCTAAGAAACTTTCAGAGTTACCCTCACCCCAAAAGGCTGCACTATCTCACACAGCTTTGACCCAGAAGTGTGCAAAGGACTTTCCCCTGCTCCCATGCAAATGCTGAAGCTTACTGAAGTCTCCTGGTATGCTAACCAGCCTTGATGCAAATCCTTTGTTCTTTTCCCAACAGAACGCCAGTTCCTCTGCTCTCATCCTTCATGTGTGTGTATCCACCCTTAGCCAAAAGTGAATCTTAATTTTCAGTTATCTTTTACTTTTAGTGCAGAGAGGAAATGTGTAACTGCTCTTCAACATAAAACCCAAGTTTTGTTAGCTTTAGAACATCTGGCAATGTCTTTAATTGTACAGCGTTCRTAAGGACTAGGTAACCAGTTCTTTCAGTGAGAAGTTTCACAGACCCACTTTCCCCTGAGTTAGCCCAGCTTTTGAGTACAACTATGTTGAGTACAGAGATGTGCAGCAAAACGTTACTGTAGACTTGGCTGTGCTGCCCTGTGGTCCTGAGGGTTAGAGGAAGGGCTGGGGAAGATGTTACAAAGAAATCTTGCTGCTATTGTATGGTATGAGAGAATCCTCAACCTTTTACTTTCAAAACTTTTTTTTCTTTTTAATAATACCAGGCCTTGTCTATAAGTTGTGTTATTGCAGTATAAACTAAACCTGGCAGGATGCAGATCTCCCACTTAAAGGAAGTTTGTATCAGGGAGCTAGTCCTGTGCAAGCATATTCCCTTTCCGTCCATTCAGCGGTGGATATGCTGTGCAGGTACCAGCTTTTTTGATAAGTCTGCGTTTTTTTGTTGTCTTTGGGTTTTTTTAATTGTTACACCGGTGCCATTTTTCAAACATAGACCAGGCCTTCAGAAACGACACCGGAGCACACTGCGAAACACGTCGCACCGCTCTTACGCTCCCGGTGAGGCGAGGGCGGCCGGGCCGGGCCGGGCGGTGCGGTGCGGGCTGGTAACGGCGCAGCGGGGCCGAGACCCTCCCGCCGGCCCCTTCCCGCCTCC
>NW_020448786.1:1229813-1311516 GCF_003343035.1 Apteryx rowi
GGCCGCGGCGGCGGCTCTGCCGGGGGTGTCTTCCCCGGCGCGTTTATTAGAGAAGACCCGGGAGGATTTTTTTCCTTTTCCTTTCTACGACCTGTGCCTTCCTTCAAAGTTTCCTTCTCCTGATAAGTTGCAGCAGTGCTGATGAGCCTAACCCTAGGCCTTTTACCCTTACAGTGACCCTAACTGTGGCTACGTTTGTCTTGACTGGTAGAGATGAAGCTGTTACGTGCGACGACATCTTGCTCAGTTTCAGAATAATTTTGTTCTATTCTGAAGTGCTCTTTCTCTCCCCTTTTTGGTACTGCAAAGTTTCTTTTAAGAAACTCACTCATTGTGTTTTGAAATGGTAGAGTTGTGTTGCGTTCTTTATCTTTTATTGCACTTTGAAGTCATCGTAAGGGTTTGGGGTGGTGGTGGTGGGGAGACACTCGCCACTTTGTCAGCCAACAGGTGCTAATGTGCTAAATAAACCACCTAAGACTGGTATAAATTACTCTGGAGCTGTTGCCAGGCTACATACACTACTTGTATACACAAAGTCTTTGGGTTTATAGCATCCAGATGATTCACTTCTGAAGGACAGTTCAAGGAAATAATAGCAGAAGGACCACGTGTCTTTTGTGGACAAATACATTTTTACGCTGTGCAGCATGTTATCTGGTGCAAGTTTGTATAAAATTATTAAATGGCCTTCAAAGATATTTGTCACACCAGGTTTCAGCAGAAAAAAAACAGTGCTACAGAGAATTTTGGTCTAAAGCAGCAGAAGAAAATACATCTTAAACTTAATTTGGATATTTCAGTTGAATTTTTTTTTTGTCTGGCTTATTTGTAGAGAATTATGTTGAAAAATCTTGGACTTTGTGGAGGATGTAGACTAAAGTGAGCATATGTTGGCTGGCACATGGGCAGTTGTAAGATCCATGGAGATGTGTATTTTGTTTAACTTAGTAAATATGTCTTGATACTTTTTTCAGGTTCACTACTGTTAGAATCGAAGATAAATCCAAATACTGCATATCAAAAACAACAGGCAAGTATTACTAGGCTTTTTTTTCTTCAGCTTACTGACAATGAGAAACTGTTTAATGCTCAAACTAATTGTGATTTCCAGAAAAAGGCAAAATAAACTAAGAAGTTAGTTTAGGAGGGAATCTTAAAGCCTTGGGCCTGCCTTTTCAGAAAGCTCCGTTATCTGTAGTTTTTATTTTTCACTCATTAGATATTGGTGTATTTAGTCAGTTGGATGATGGTCATCAGTGTAGTTTGGTATACTTTGCTTGGGCTGGCTAGGTTGAGGAAAGGGAGCTTTTATGGTGAGAGCTTTGCAGTGTTCTGAAAGTCACAAGTCTTGAACTGCTTCCTGTTTGTAGAGAGAATTAATACATAATGAAATACGAATGCAGATTATGTTGCTGAAAAGTTAAATTGTTTCCTTTTATGGTCTTTTTTGTAATTTCATACTACTGCTTCTTATTTGAGAAACTTCTTTACTTAAATGGTAGCAAAGTTTTGAATGACTGAAGTAGCTTTATTTCTCCTTTTCTGTTTTGGAGAAGTCTTTCTAGGTTGCAGTTTTAAGAAACTCATCTTAGTTTGAAGTTGGTTTTGGTTAGCTTTTATTACCAATTCTGATGCTTTTGTATTCTTATAGCTGAAAGTTTGCTTCGCTTTTCACTGTTGTGGAAAAGTTTGGTTTTGTTTTTTGAAGATGAAGAATTATGGATTATTTCCAGAGACAGGTTCTAGATTTGTCTGGTCTCTGAAATTTTACTGCTTTTGGTTGATGGTGCTTTGTCCTCAACTTTTATGTGCTTCATTGTGAGTACCAAGTGGCACAGAGCAGAGGTTAGATAGCAGTCTCATGACTTCTCAGTCTTTTGAGTTTCAGTCTCTGCTCTGAAAGATTGCAATGTTGAAACCTGGGTGTCTCAGGAACGGATTCTGTTTAAAAATGGTAGAGAGGGAAAGTATTCTGGTTAACCAGAGATGGAGGAAAGGAGGGTGGGCTTTCTTTAGTATGCCTAAATGTTGAAGTACCTTATAGAGGTAGCCTGAAGACTTAAAGGCTATATTAATCTGCCAAGGACAGATGCTTTTAGATGAATAGCATTATGGAGGAAAGTTCTCTCCTGTATTTCAGAGTTCAATTTCAGATTTTCATTAAGGTGGTGATCTTTGTTGGTCTTGGCGAAAGCCACAAGATGGTGCAGTAGGGTGAAAAGGAAACATGTTCTGCCTACACATCTATCATCTTATAAATTACCTGGATGACTTAAAGGATAGCTAGCACATATATTGTTATTTGCATACCATCATCCTGTGAAAGAAATTACTTTGCATCAGTGCACAATTCCCAACATTACATTATTTGTCCTACATTCTATGTTCAACAGTTATAAGATAAAATGTTTAAGCAGTTTTAAGGCCATCCAGACCTTAAACGTCCCCACCAGTGCGTGAATATCCTTTTATTGGACAACAGAGTCTTTCTGTCTTTCTGTGACTTATTGAGTCTTGAATTAATATTTGCCAGATTTGACAGGAGTCTTGAGGTAGTAGTCTGTTCTCTCCTGTCACAGAATGGGCTCCTGCCAGGTGGTTAGGAGACTCTGGAGTCATGGAAGAGGAGAATCTGAAACACTGTAGCTGTATGAGCACTCAGAACTTCTTGGGCTATATTCTAGGTCGAGTACTTTAACTGTTGATTAACCATTTCATAAACAGGGCATACCTATTATGATTACCTTCCTCAGTCATGTTTGTGGTCACTGGCTTCTGTGTAGTACTCAAGGTGTTAGGTATACTATAATCATGACCTCTTTCTCAAAAGAAACAGGATTTAGACTGGACATGGCTAGACATGGGTGCGAGGCTGCTCAGCGTACCACATAAAAGTATCTCTAATTCCATGTATGCAAATAACATTAGACACCTAGAGAGCTTTAGATGCCCCTGGATTTTGGACACAGCTGATGAGAATTGCATACCTCCACTGGACACCCCATATTTACCAAAGGGCATGGTGAGATGAGTTCTGGAGGCTGTAGCAGGAGCAGTTTCAGAAGTTATTACCACACCTTGATGCTCCACCCTCTGCTTGAGGTTACTGTTTCCATGGCTAAACTGGCAGGAGAAAGCATATGAGTGCTTCAGTGAAAAATCAGATGGATGCATTCATGCACTGTGTTCCTGCAGCTCACTTACAAGAGCAGTAATCTTCAGTTGTGGGGCCACAAGACTGAACTGCTACAGAAATTCCTATTTTGATCGCCATCCTCTGATGCAAACTCTCCTTTAGGTGCACTGTGTCCATTTTTAGATCTAAGATGAAGAATGTATGCAAATACTCTCTTCCACGTCCAGTTGCCATCATTCATGCGACAACAGAGCAATTTGCTTCAGGGAAAATCAGCAGTTAGTTTAAGGTGCAGTTTAACATGTTTTCAGGGGTGCTGTTAAAGTCAGTGTGAGCAGTTGCCAGGGGGCTGCCTCATTTCTCTTTCATGCCAGCATGAGTATTTATGTAACTGTCTAACAGGTTATATCTAGGAACTGATTCAGTTAAAATAGTTCCTTTTGCTTGGTTAATTTTTCATCTGCATCTGTTCCCCTATCTGGTTCACTGTACAGCATACAGTGCTGGTGTAAGGGGGATTTGAGGAGCCAGAGCACAAACAAGGAGAGGTGGAGTAGCAGACATTGCATAAGCCAGTACTGACACTGAAGAGTGGTTTGGACTACTCCTTTGGAGTTTAAGTTGTTCTTCTGAATTGATCTCTTTCTGTTTTGTCGTGTTGTGTGGCATTGCTGTCGCTACTCTGGTAAGCAGGTAGGACMGGTAGTCTCTTGAACCAGCTGTCTGGAAGATGTCTGTGTGTGATCTTCTTGGGTTGTCTTAGGTCATACAGGAAACGTACTAAATTTTATATTAGTATTGGATAATTACTTCCTAATGAAGCTATCTTTTCATAAAGAAGGTTAATAGGCAACATCTTGCCTGTTAACAGTGAATGGAAGTGTTTGAAAGGAAGCAGGAAGGATCCCGATTGTTCAGCACAGTTCTCTTATGTGTCTGTTCATTGGAAACATAGAAGACAGTAAATATTTCAAAGTCCTTCAGCAATACTCTAGGAGAAGGTTACATAATTTGTACTGGTGTGGGCAGTATGGATTATAAAAAGTACTATTAAGTAACCCTAGAATTCTCACAGATTTCTTTTTTTTCTTTTTTGAGTGTAAAAGCTATATATGCATGCAAACATTTGAGTCACTGCAGTGTACCTGTTACTTAAATCATTCTGGGCCATGACTTCTTCATATATGTATCCCTCTTTGTTTGCATTTGCCTTTTACCCCGGAGGCGTGTTGACTTTACAAGCATTACAAATACCAGTAATTTCATAGATCATTTATAGGTAAGCTCTTCAAGTTTTGAATTTTGAGTTCTGAAACTGCCATGAAATTTTATTTAAGAATTCTTATTTTTGGACTAACCTATAAAAGATGGGAGCTGTTAAGTAGGATACTGTGTGAAAGATGAGTTGTTGCTGCTAACTCACAGTTCATTCTTTAAAATATTTGTGAACTCTGTTTAAACTTCCATTGACTGATTTTGTGTTGACCTGTTGTAGAGGAAAACATCTTCAAATGGTAGTGGACACATGCATCCTTCAGTGAACTTTTGCTTTACTGTAAAAGATTCAGTGCTTTGCTCAAAACCCTATATCAAAATAGAATTTCATATATTATTAAAAACCTGCATGTTTAATTTGTTCACTTGCACTTTTTGCAAATGAAAAGTGCTTTTAGTAATACAAAGGGATCACTTCAGAGCCCAGTCTCTTCTATCCATGTATTTCAGTTCTGTGCCATTCACTCTGAACCAGATCAGGAAGCTGATCAGACCTTTCAGTTCCTGCAGGTTACAGTATGAGAGAGAGATATATATATCTGTAACCTACAGGAACTGTTTGTGTGTATGTATGTGTGTATATATATATGTATATACATATACACATACACACTTTTTTTTTTTAATTCCCTCCCAGTGCCCCAAGCCTAGCTCAACTGCTCACTCTAAAATGGCACACTGTAAACCTAAGTGATTCAGCTGTTCATGAGTCAAAGATGAGGGTGGACAGCTGTAAGCAATAACCTTGTCAGCTATATGAAGCTGTACCATTTGTGCATGTGAATCACAGCCCAAAAGCAGAGAGGCTACCTAATAACATTTGTGACTGTAGGACAAAAGTGTATGTATAGTATGTGACACTGTAGCATAAACCAACAACTCTCATGAACAGCATTAAGACCGCAGTGCAATGAGCTCTGTTCATTCTGTAAAGGGAAAACTGTCTCTTTAAACAAAAGTGTAAAAATGAGAAAATTTAAATGAAAATGAACTTGTGCAAATGCTGTTGTTTAGTGTAGCTTGTGGTTTTCTTCATCTAGAAGATGGAAGCTAACCTAGTGGTAGGCATTTGTCAGCAATTGTTGCCATAAGAAAAAAACATTATGGTAAACAAAAAAATCCCACACAACTACATATTGTTATCGAGAGGTTAAAATTACCATAGAAACAAACAGAAGAATTAATGGCATGTGAGAATACTTATCTTAGCAGCTGATAAGTTGTGTTTGCTGAGGGTATAGACAGATGTGTGTTTTTCAGATAGCTGTCCTGATGAAAGAGTTTACTTCCTACTGTCCCATGCCAGTTGTTTGTCAGCACTTCTGTGCCCAACAGTCCCCTYGCATCCGCCAGCGGAAATACTTGCGAGTGCTCCCTAACCTGTTTAAGCCCAGATAACTGGGTTAAGGATCTGTTTAAACCATCTAAACTAACCTGATTTTGATTGAAAAGGATTCAGCAAAGCTGACTGAGGCAGCAGGCTCACAATCACAGAGGATCACTTGTGCAAGGCAGTAATCTCTTCCATAGACACAAGATCTTCAAGGGAATGTTTCTGCCCACTCTCAGTTAGCCTGTATCTCTTTTTATTCTAGTCGACTCAAATTAGTAGTGACCTGAATCTCAGCTGATGAAGATATTGCATATAAACAAAGGTTGAGTATAAGTACTATTAGAACTATAACACAAGCAAAAACTGTGCTGTAAAACCAAGTTCTTGAAGAGAATACAGCTAAAGAATGGAAAAACATTAATTACACTTGTACTCCTCTCTCTTTGGCAGATATATCAAGAATGGTGACTAGATAATGTTCTTACGATACCAAGTCATGGGTTGATCTTTAGTATAGTGAATGGGTCTTAGATGCTAGTCAGCATCATCATTTCCTACCATTTGTTCACAAAGGGAACCAAAAAATGCTTTTGGGATAAAGAGGTGAGAGAGGTAACAGTAGTCTGTCTCTTGTTGCCTGCAAAGAGTTTCCTCGAGTATATCAGGTATCCATAAGACAGCCAGATACTTGTTTGGATTTGATTGCTGAGCTTACATATATCACTTTAGATATTTTGTTTATGACCAAAGTGATGCATGAGGTAAAGAATAAAGACTCACAAGCCTTCCTAAGTTGTGTGGTGAGTATTGACCTTTGCAAAAATTTAGGAAATAAATTAACTTATTGACGATTAAGGAAGGGCTTGCTGGTGTTAGAAAATTTGCCATAACAGTTCAAGGAGTTGCCAAACTTAACAGAATGTTGAACCGTTTTGCTGGAGCTGGTCAAATGTACTGTGAAGTTAGCAGAGAGCAATTCAGTTTGAACATTTTAACATGAAGATTAGTTTCCTGTAGGAAGTTGAACTTTTCATTTGAATGTTGAAGCACAGGCATACGTTCCGATCTGCCAACTCTGCAACAAACTGGTAACTTAAAATTTTCAAGCCAAATATGCTGGAATTCTCTGCCGGCCTGAGTTAAGTTGTATTCATACAACTTTTCTGTGCAAGCATCCTTATTCAGTGTGTGTATGAATTACCTCTTTTGGGAAGCATTCTAACCTAAATGATGAAAGTCTTATTTCAGAATAAGAGGTTCTGTATTAGTAGTGTCATGTAGTGGAGTAAGTCGAAAGTGATGTTTTAGAAATCTGCTAAAAGGAAACATGCAACTTAGAGCAGCAAGTGCCCTCATAGAAACATGACTTTCAGACTAATATTAAACTGGTCTGAGAAGTTTTGTCTGTCATTGAGATTTTGCACAGTTTTTGGAACCTGTATGTGTTTCAGATTCTGTCTGTTCTGCAGTTGAACGAGTCCTGCTCACCTTGAATCATTGCAAGAGAGTAACTCTCGGGGTGCCTTTCACGTTTCTACATTTTTTTGGGTTGTTTTTTTCCTCTGTATATATGTATCTACAGCTGTGTATGCCCTAAATCTTACTGTGGGGGTACTGCTAATTTATTCTAAAAATTGTTAATGTGCTTTCTGAATTTGCCATTGTTAGAAAAGCTTATTTCTTCTTTTCCTGCTCTTCAGAGCTGCAAGATGCCAAACAAAAATATTTACTATTATAATACTAAAAATCGGCCAATTTGAGTCATAATAAAGTAGCTGACAATCTTGCGAAAGGAAATTAAGGACTGATAGAAATCTTCAATGTCATAAATAACTGCTCTAATTTTTTTTAGTCTGTTCAGAAATTTTGAAGGATCTTCCAGATTTACTTTGCAAATGCACAGATGGAATGGGTAGAGGCGATAATAATGAAGCAGAAGGAAATTTTGCTTGAATGAAATTACCTGTTGCCAAGATGTTTGTAACTTTAGTRGTAACTTACAAATTCTATATTATCCAAACTATGTTTCTTTTAATCCAGAAAAACTATTGTAAGTGTTTAGATTTGTGAGGCGTTATTTCTCAAATGGTTAAACTTCTATTAAACCCCTTCTGAGAGGGAAACAAGGTAATTTTATATTTTTGTTTATACTTTAAGTATGAAAAAAATTAAATTTTTACACTGCAAGTTTCTAATGTCCTGTGATGTGGGCATTCCCCTTTTAAGACTCTTGGCTCAGAAGTATGTTGCAGAAAAATGCCATTATAAATGTTCTGGATATAAAAATATTTAAATGGATAATATGTAATGTAGCAGTCATAAAAAAGAAAGGTGATGTCCCTTATGGGACAAGTAATTTAGTATTTCAGTAGATTATGTTCTTTCTTGACAAATATAACAATAATTGGAATAATTCCTTTTTTATACATGTGATTTAACAGAAGACTGATGAATATGCAATGTTGACCTGTAATATATTTCAAAAATAAATATTTTTCTTATGTCTTAAACAGGACACCTTGATTGTTTGGTCAGAAGCAGAGAATTATGATCTAGCACTGAGTTTTCAAGAAAAAGCTGGCTGTGATGAAATTTGGGAAAAAATCTGCCAGGTACAGCTAACTATTAATATTCTGGTTTTTGCAGATACTTTACTGTGTTCTATGAGTTCAGGTATTTGTGCTATAATTTTTAAAGCTGTGTGTAAAATAAGCATGTATTTGTCATTATTTTCTGTGGCTTTTCTGTGTAAGATCTTAAGTTGCTATAGTTTAAACTGTAAGCCAAAATTCTAATTAGAGTTGTACTACTTAGAACAAATTTTGTGGCTTTCGTAATTGAATTCATGCTTTTGAAAAATTCATGTGATGATGAAACTCAGGTGTAAGGCTTTTATTAATTTTTTTTCTCAGAGGAATCCCACAGTGCCAGACTTCTAACCGTCTTTCTCCAAAGTGGCCTTAGGAAGCTGGCTTACTGGAATGTGGGAGATCTGAAAATCTATTCAATGCATAAGGAGCTAGGTATTTCATTGTGAAAGACAAAGAGGTGGCATTGCTGTATAAGCTTAAAATCTTACTGAAATTTTTCATCACAGCCTAAGTCTAATGGACTATCCATATCTCAGCAGATATTTTACCAGTCTTCACTATTTTATTACCAGAGTTTAGATTTGCACTTTGGAAATAAAAAGTCAGTAGAGTTGCACCTATGTATACTCAAAAGAAGAAGAAACTCAGGCTTTCATATTGTAATTTATAACCTTCTCAGATTTTGAAATGATGCAAAATAAAGCTGTAACTGAAATAGTTTAAAGTATCATTTTAATGCATTACCCAAACTATTGAGACAACTTGATTCTGTTTATCTTATTTAGTTGTAACTCAAGAATACTCTAAAATTTGTGCACTGTTCTAGCAAGGAGTGGGCACAATTCTGTGGAGCTAGAGGAAGAAAAATTGCTGGGGAAATGAGGGGCCTCACTTGGTTAGTTAGCCGAAGTATGGTTTCAGCCAATTCCATAGCAGTCTCTTTATTTACAAAAAAAAAAAAAAAAAAAAGGCTAGGTAGTAGCAGAAGTTAAGAAGTTACTGTGATTTTTACTAGACTAAAACTCCTCTGTTAGCTTTGCCTGTTTCCTAATTGCTCTTAAAAAGTAGAAGAATAGTGGAGGGAGATGGGCCTTCAATATGAAGAAAGAAAGTGCAAAGGAAAGTATGCACAATATTTTGTTTCAAGGAGAGAATGGGTATGTATCAGGACAGTCCCTAGTACAGACTTACTGTTTCTAATAGAGTCATTAGATTTAACCTAGTACTGAGTTTTCTATCTTCATATCTATCCTTTCCTCTTTCTCAGGCTTACTCGCCAAATGATTGTAGTGCTCAGTACTGATATGAGTAGGAAGAATTTGTTAACTTTGCAACTCCCTGAAAAGATGGTAGTGGCTTGGTTTGGTTTAGCCTGAAGTTCACATGGAGGGTGGGTAGATGACAACAATTAGTTCACTTTACAATCTCAGTATAGTAGTGGAAATCCTGACATTTGTTACAAAAGGAGTGAATTCAGTGGAACGTAGTAGATAAAGTGCATCACCCCTCAGCAGGGATTGTGACAGCGATAAAAAAAACTTTGTTAGCTGTTTGCTGATGTTCATGATGTTAGTTGGTATTAGTCTGGATCCTTTTTTCATTTGTTTGCTTTTGACAAACGTCCAGAAAGAAAGCGCTTTAACAACTGTCAGCTAATCTGGCTATCTCAGTCCAGAGAAGGAGTGGTGCAGAAAACTCATTACTGTTCTCATTTCTGGAGATCTGGTTTCTAAAACATGTTTGCAAGGTGGTACCGGACAACTAATATTTAAGGCTTATTTCCTGAGCTCCCTTTTTAATTACTAAGAAGTGTTTGTAGGTTCTGGAATTTAAGTGTATTAATAGATTAGTGAGAAAGTTTGTTTGCAAAGAGCCTGAGTTTCTCATAATAAACTGTATGTCACATTTTTCTACTAAATAGGTGTTCAGGATGGCTCAGTTGCTAATGCATATGACAGGATATTCACCCATAACTCTTCTGAAGCAATTAAACTAAGTCTTCATTTAATTTTAGCTTGTTAGCTTCAAAAACATCGTATGAACATAGGTGCCATTTTGTTTTCCTGAAGTCATGATTTTGGAACTGCTTAGAGTTCTATCCTATAGCCAGCACTGATTGCTAGTGGTCTGTAGAAAATGATGTCCAAAAGGTGTTCAAAAGACCTTTCTCTATGAAGAAAGCAGCTTTATTGTCAGTAGGCTAAAACTTGTTATGACAAGCTTGACATCTTCACTGAGGGATCTGTGGAGGTCTACAGATCAAAATATTGGATCGGATCCAGAAAATCCTGAAGCAATAAAGTAGGGAGTCCTGCTGGAAAGGAGAAGAATAGGGGGAAAAAAAAAAGTTCTTCTATGCTTACCAGTTTTTGACTTTGCTATATGGTTTTTTTTTGTAAAATGAGACCAGTGTCATGAAAACATTGAGAATGCTGAGAGAACTCAGAGTTATAAGCAGTTTCCTTTGAAACTAACTAGGCAGTTTAGAAGCATTTTTAATCTTAGCATGTTTTAGGATATAAGTTTTCTCACCTGGTTCTGAGATACTGTTGTTGGAAGGAAGTGAGCCTATTAATTGCAAGTTTATGTGCCTGATAAATGGTCCAGTTTTAAATTGGTCTGATTTGGGGTTGAATTGATCAGCAGTCTAAGAGGAAAGTCTTCATGGGATCAGATAATTTAAATTACTGGCATTAGTCTCTTTCATCAGGTTCCAAAAGTCTGCCATTTTCTCCTCTGAGACTCCTGTGTATGATCCTTTGTGACTGCAAACTTAGAGATAGGAGTTTTTGAATTTTAGGACTGTATTGGTGAAGGGAATGAAAAGTGTAAGATTTGTGAGAAGATTGGGGAAAGAAGTTAGAGGGTCAGGAAAAGGAGTTAGAGAAGGAAGGTGCAGAGCAGGAGACAATTGCTTCCCTCTTTTCCTGTTTGGTTTTGGCAACCGTGGCATCCTGCCTTTGTATTTGGTCTTTTGGTTATGTTTCACTTAATATTACCATAGCTGTGGACTCTTACCATGGGTTGAAGTCCTCATACCCTTCTGATTGAGACACTGAAAGAAAATTTTGTTATGCCCTTCTTTCCTTTTAATATTTTATGTTTTTCTTCAAGGTGCTTCAGACAGAGGGTTTTGTGGTTGATTTTTCAGTTTTATTTTGTTGGGKTTTTTTTTTGTTTTTGTTTTTTTAACATACTGTTGAGGGTAATGGTGACTTGTGTGGGATCTTACAGGCAGCAAACTTACTTTGCTACATGGCTGGATACTTTCCAGCCAACAGAGGGCATAAATGTGCTTATGCACATATTAAGTTATCAATTTGATTATTCTCGTGTATGTTTTGGGATGAGACAGTAATTGTGCATACTCTGTTCTTAGGTTCAAGGTAAGGATCCTTCAGTGGAAGTCACACAGGACCTTATCGAGTCAGAAGAGGAGCACATAGAAGAAATGCCTGAAACTAGTCCTTTGATTGACCTTCCTACTTGTGAACTCAACAAACTTGAAGAGATTGCTGACCTAGTTACCTCTGTTCTCTCCTCACCCATCCGTAGAGAAAAGTTAGCGCTGGCCTTGGAGAATGAAGGCTACATTAAAAAACTCTTGCAACTTTTCCAAGTCTGTGAGAATTTAGAGAACACAGAAGGCTTGCATCATTTGTATGAAATTATTAGAGGAATTTTGTTCCTCAATAAGGCAACTCTGTTTGAGGTGATGTTTTCTGATGAGTGTATTATGGATGTTGTTGGATGCCTTGAGTATGATCCTTCTTTGGCTCAGCCAAAACGGCACAGGGAGTTCTTGACCAAAACAGCAAAATTTAAGGAGGTTATACCTATAACAGACTCTGAACTCAGGCAAAAAATCCACCAGACTTACAGGGTACAGTATATTCAGGACATCATCTTGCCGACACCATCTGTTTTTGAAGAGAATTTTCTTTCTACCCTCACTTCCTTTATTTTCTTCAACAAAGTTGAGATTGTCAGTATGTTGCAGGTAAGTGGTTTTTAATATGGTATAGATGGATGGATACCTCTAGCTCTAGTTTTGAAATTGATTACAGCTTTTTAACATAACATAAGTTAATCATGCACACTTTCATTCATTTGCATAGTGTTTTGAAAGCTTCCCCCTATTTCTGATGTCTCATTTTTATTTTTGATTAAAAAAATTTTTGTTAGATTTCAGGTGAGTGTACTAATATTTTTAAAATGGAATGTAAATAGTTAAAAAAGACTCCTCTCCTTGATTCAGAAGCAGCAATATGCATTTTGAGATGTTTCACAAAGATATTTAGGCAATAAGCAATTTTCTGTATTATATACCGGGTGACATTTGTGACATTTTTATAACAAATTGTGAAGTCTGTGATTCAACTGAGTATGTTCAGAACATTTCTATTATATTACTGCTATTATTTTCTGGTACTAAGTTCAAATGTTGTAGTATAAAGTAATTAATTCATTAGTTTTCTTCATATTGATATCTCAAAGTGATATTTAATAAATGACAAAAATGTATCAAGGACTTGAAAAACTTACTGAACACTTTGAACTCAGAACCAAGCTTAAAAGTAGCTGGGTGTGACAACCAAGCTGGACTATAGAAAGAACTTTCATAGACAGTTGTGCATGCGTTTCATGACATTTTGGGTATTCTCTGTTCAGTTTTTATTTTATTATGAATGTTAATGGATACCTAAGTGGTTTTATTCTGTTTCTGACCCTTTTCTTTAGGAAAATGGTATGTTTATGTAGAAAAGAACCTCACGGAACTGTCAGTTTGGGGCATGAATAGTCCATGAAATAGGAAGATGTATCAGGGAGAAGAAAGCAGTAAAATTGTGGAAAGAGGGAGGCATTGGAGAAATGATGTTACAGCAAGGAATGTTTCTAAAGAATGGAATAGAAGAATGAAAAAAATATCAAAACCCTACAAAATTACAGAGAACCGCTTACTGTGCATGGATAAGCTTTTGGGCTTCTTTCTACTTTGATTGAATAACAGAAAAAATAAAAAGTAAATCCCACTTGCAAAATTAAAGACTTTGTGTTAAATAAATATTTCCCTTTTTACTTTTTGAACATACCACTTTTCTAAAATTAAAAATAAATTCAGAGTCTTTCTCCTGAGGGCACAGTCCTGCTTCCATTTAGATATTAATTTTACTTTTTTTAAACTTTGTAAAGTCCTGTTTTTTCCATTTGGGTTTTACTGTACTGAATGTTTAATTGTGCCTTAACAGAAAACTATAATTTCCTGATTAATTCATACCTCTGGTACTCTTTGAAGAAAATTCTGAAATTTTCTGTCAGTTCTGTGCTATTCTCCATCACTACCATCTTTGCCACAGTAGAAAGAGCAAATGACACATAGGGTGATTTATCTTGTTTTAAAGATGGTAATCTTTAAAGACATACATGTTGATTTCCAAATAATATTGATACCTTCATCAGTTGACTGCACTGAGAATTGCAAACTGAGAAGAAGAAGAAGAATGTGGAAGAGATCATACTGGGTAGCGTGCTTGAGAAAAAAAAATTGGTAATACGAAGCTTGGTTACGAAGGACTCTCTTCACAGCCCCCTGGTGTAAATCAGCTTTTTACTGTTAGGTGGCCAAAGCATCCTAAAGCTCTTTTGAGTAGGCTGAAAAAATTAGAAGTCTCTTTACCCTGAATACACTGGCAAGGCTCCCTAGGAGCATGCAGTTTATAGGAATGAAGGCTTGCATTTGCTACTACGGTAAAGGTCCTGTCTAAGCGATACGAAGAAGTAGACCCTAGTGCTGCTCTAGACGAAGGACAGCCGCGTGGGAAACTGAGGAAAGATGAAAAAGAAAAGCAGATATAGCCTGGGCTTTAGGGCATCAGGCTTATGCTCTGTGGCTTTATACAAGCACGAGTCTTTCTGTTGCCAAGTATTCTGTGCTGGGGGATTTTCTAGCCTATCCGTTGTTGATTGAGGTATGTTTTTTTTAACAGGCTTAAGCTGTTAAGCCAAAACCAGCAAAGCTTAGAATAGACTAAGTCTGTGTAAGTTGCACCTTTTCTGTTGTTGATTCCTTTTTTTTTTTCTTTTTTTTGTAAAGCATTGTTTTCCAGCTGTCCTAAAATTTTCAGGAAAAAAATGTTGTGACCCTTTGGTTGACATTCCTGTAACTAACAATTCTGTACTACGTGAGCCTAATGAAACTCATACGTTTTAGTGACGGGACACAGAAAAGTATAGAAGTAAGAGTTAGCTACATTACCCTATGTAATATTTTTGTATATTTATTGGAGTGCTTCTAGTTCAGTTCATGTTTGTTCAATAAGTAAAGCTTATAGAGTTAAATCAGTATAGTGATGGATAATTTTGTAATGCTGTAGGATAATGTAACAGTTTGCTTTAAAACTTGCATTGTATTTGGAAGGTAACAAAGGGACATTTTGATTTGACAGAATGTCAACACTATTTTTCCATGCGAAGGAGTGCAGAGAAAGCAATGTATAAAGAAGGCGGGAAATGCCCAAACTGTTGAGAGATGATGTTGTTCACCTTGATTTTCTTGTACTTCTTGAGTAGTAAGCAATGGTGTAACTGAAATGTTTAACAAGAAGTGAACTGTTGTCCTGTATATTTAAAAACAAATATCCCCTCATAGGGGTGGGGGGTCTCAATGTGAAGAGCAAATAAAAATCAAAAAGGTGTTCAAGAGGGGAAAAATTGAACTTTGTGCAAATGTGGGAACCTTGTTTTAATGAGAATGAAATTAACAGGGGAAGTGGCTGCAGCAAACTAGTGATGTGTCAGTATAGTTAGGCTTGCATAGGTGAACTGACAAAATGTTTGCAATGCTGCAGATCCAAAATAGGGTAACCGGATACATGGTCTGATGCTAACTGTAGAGTGTTAACAGCATAGATACGGCATGGCAAAAATTGTACCTTGACTGGCAATTCCTAGTGTAGATTTATATAGGTTGCCTGCCTAGCAGGGTACATGCATGGTGTAGGGAGGAAGCCTGGGCCAAAGATTGTAATTTTCTCTCATTTTGGTATGTGAATGTGCCTGGAAGATCGTACTGGAAGTGAGTAGAATGGGTAGGGCAGAGTGGTAAGACGTGGAGAGTGGCATGGCAGAGAACAAAAGGAAACAACACATTCTTTTAAGATTAGCCCTTTAGAAAGCAGATTTAATAATCATCATCTGTCCTCAGCTTAATATATGATTCTGATCTCCTAGACCTGTTTCTGAAATACAGAATGAGTATAAAGACAGTACATTGGAAATTATACTCCTGAATGTGTACACTTAATTTCCCTTTTTTTGCAATGAAATGTCAGTGTATGAAAAATAGCTTATCTACTAAATTCACTAATGGATGTATTTTTGTTTCTAATGGATAAGTAAGTAGTTAAGCATAAAATTGGACTTTATACAGTTTTTGAGCCTATAAAGATTGGCATTTTATCTCTTAAGATGTCTTGTAAGTCGTATTCTTACGTGTGTTATGCAGGAAGATGAGAAATTTTTGTCTGAAGTTTTTGCACAATTAACAGATGAAGCTACGGATGATGACAAACGATGTGAACTGGTAAGTCATTGGTCTTGGTAGTTCTTTGAATGCTTTAAACTTCAGAGGCTAAATAGAAATACTGAGACTGTTCTATGTAGTTCTGCAGTCATTGAGGTATTTGTTATAATCCTAGAATCATTTCTGATCTAACAAAGTCTTTGGTTTCATACTCCCTAGAAAACTTTCTTGCAATATAAACTGTGATTTATTTGTTCTAAATAATTGTTTTATTATTGAGCACTTTAAAGACTTTAAATACATGCTTTCTTCTAAATATTTTTCCTCATACCATATCCTTACACTTGCCATACAAATGTTGCTTTTTTCACTACTTTTTACTTGTTGAAGAAAATCTTGAAGTCTTACAACTGAGTATTATCAGTAGTCCCTTAGTGTCAATATATTACAAATGTTTATGCCTGAATATGTTTATCTGTTTATCTGCTTAGTGTAAATGGCTCTGTTAAAATCTAGACTCTGTGCTTTTGGCAAAGGAAACATATTTTTGTTCTTTCAAACAAAAGGCATGCCAGACAGAACTGTAAATCCTTCATATGCTACATGTGATAAAATAGCTAAAAAATGAATGTATTTCTTTCTGAGGTAAATTTCTACCTCTTACATATTTTAGGGGCTTTTTTTGCTTTTGCTTTGCTTTCACACCTAATGTCTGCTAATTGATGTTGTTGATTGTTGGAGGAGAAAGGACTAGAATAATTCCATTTTCTAGGAAGGCACTTACTTATCAGTACACAAACTCTAATATAAATTGCAACTATTTCCTACTTTTGGAAGAGTTTACAAAACTGGTTGTATGATAAACAGTCATCTTTGAGGCTTGTTACTTTGCAAAATTTCTTTCAAGATCATGAAAGAAAAGATACCTAATTGTCCAGATGTAATTTTTCCTTGTGGAAAGTATGGGTGTTGTTTGAGATAAGGGTCTTATTTTCAGCTGACCTAACAATTAGTGATATACTAAGACTTTGATTCTATACAGACATGAGTTTGCTTATGTAACTCAAGTTGCACAAACATGTAACTTTGATTACCAGAAAGACAGACAACTGTATTTTCTTGGTAGGTAACTCATATCTTCCTAGTTTTGTTACCACTGTTATCACAGAATAACCAGTTTCTTCAAGTTGTATTAATAATTCATTGTTTTCTGTATCAAAAGCATCTTACACTACTTTTTTCCTTATGTGATAGGTTAACTTTTTCAAGGAATTCTGCGCATTTTCTCAGACGTTACAACCTCAGAACAGAGATGCATTTTTCAAAACTTTGGCAAAGTTGGGAATCCTTCCCGCTCTTGAAATAGTAATGGTAAGTGAAAACTTAAAGCTGATTTTATTTAAAAAAAAAAAAAAAAACAGAAAAAACAGAAACACATCCTTTTAGCCAGTTTTTCAGATCTGGTAGGCATCTTTATGTCTAAGTTTCATTGGGCAGCTTTGCTCTTCTGAAAATTGAAGTTTATCTTAAAGTTCAGAATCCAAAAGATGTTCACATTTTTCTAAAGTGGCTTAATTTTATTTATATATTTATTTTACTTTGTATGATGGAGAAATCTGTGGTAAATGCAGTACTCTTGACAAAATAGCGTAAAAATTGCAAGGTATTCTTTTTTTGTGGCTTCTTGATTTTTGGAGCTGCACTGAAGAAGTATTTTTAGATCATCTTGAACTGTTATTTTGTTCCTATTCCAAAAGATTGTGTAATTCTGTCTTTTCAGAGGTATGAAGCAGATTGTCTTATTCTGCAATGTTGAAGCGTCCTTTTTATCACTCCTTCGGTTGAAAGTAGCTACTGCTGCTTGACCATTGTAATTTATATATCATCACCATTGTTGCTTAGAAAATATATATTCAAATTTTTTTATTCTAGAGTAACAATCTGTCAAGTTACCAGTTTGACACTGACTGTTAAGAAAACACTGAAGTAATATAGATGTTAAGTGACTAGATGAACCCTAATCTCATGATTTTTTTCAGGGCTAGACTAGTGTGAATGTTTCCTGTCCCATTTAATTTTTTAGATTTAAAATTGTGCAGTTATCAGAAAAAATTACATACCATAAGGAAAATGATTAATTCTTACTGCCTGTGAGTGAGTGTAGAAACATTTGTATATACCTGCAATTAATTTGTAGTTGGTCCTTTTGCACAAATCTAATTAAACTGTGGATAACAGGTACAGAACATTAGCATCTTAAATATTCTGTCACCTAGTACCCTATTATTTATTTATTTATTTTTGCCTAAATTGTAGCTATCAAATTCACAGGAATCCTTACATTCTTTTTCGGGAGGAGAAATGGTGGTGAAAAGATTTGGCTGTATTTTATCGTTTTTTTCTGTATCTGTRTTACTGCATCTGTGGTAGAATTTTTTATTTTTTTATATATATAATAAAATGTTTTCAAATACCTCTCTGATTCTTTGCAGCTGTACCTGAGATGGTTTATCTGTAATAAATTGATCTCATTTTTATTAGGGAATGGACGATTTGCAAGTTAGATCTGCTGCTACAGATATATTTTCTTATCTAGTAGAATTTAGTCCATCCATGGTCCGAGAATTTGTAATGCAAGAGGCCCAACAGAGTGATGATGTGAGTAAAAGTTTTTTAGAGCTTATTTAATATCCTGTGTTTATTTAATGTTTACTGAAGTTTTATRTATGAATTATACCCCAGATGAGAGTTGTGAAGTTTTTGTTTGCCTGTTTACTTTGTGAGAATAAAGAAAACATAACTGCCACTTCCTCAGTGGCTAATGTAAGCACCGATGCCTCTATCAGGCTTGTTAAAATAGGTGCCCAGTAGCTGCTGTCTGAAAATCAGGTTTTTCTCAGATAAAAACTTGCTTAATGTATATCTGAGCTTGAGGGTATACCTGTCTTGTTTCCTGCTGAATAGGCCAATGATTGCCATAGCTGTTCTATTACAAAATCTCTTGATTTGTCTTTTGTTGCTCCTTGTTTTTTTGTTGGACTGGAATTTGCCAAACCTTGCAGGCAACATCTGCRTGCCTTTGAGTTAGGCAGCAGTGCCCTTTCATGTCCTTGGGGATAGCTGTCCGGATTTAGGGAACCTCTTGGTCTGCCTTTTGAGTCATGTCTCTCCTGACAGCCGTTCGCTGAGCCCCGTCCCCTGTTGTTGGCCTGGAAGCATTCGAGACTTTGGTCAGAGTGTCAGCATCTGCATCTGGCATTCTTAAAAAGTAGAGCCAGCTGCTCTTCTATGTCTGCTGCGGGACCATACACCCTGTTTTAAAAAAAAAAACAAAAAACAAAACACTTCAGTGTTTGTGATACAGTTATCCCCAAAATGTAGRTATTATAAACATAGGAAAAATCAGACTTAAGACTTAAAAATTTCTGAGTGTGGTAGGGTTCCATGTGTTTACATTCATAAGACTGTAATTCTACCTAATAGTGATCTTCAGATGAGGAGGGACATGCCTGACAGAACTGCAGTGTCTAGAAGCAGCTTTGAGAGATGGTTTCATTTGCAGTTTCCAGTTCACTTTAAAATACTGAAACTCAGTATGGAAACTCTAGGAAAAGCATTCCACTTCTGAAACCTTGTGTCTGATTGTTTTGGGGTTTTTTTGCAGGATATCCTCCTCATCAATGTGGTCATTGAGCAGATGATCTGCGATACTGATCCTGAACTTGGGGGAGCTGTTCAGTTAATGGGGCTCTTGCGTACTCTGATAGATCCAGAGAATATGTTGGCCACAGCTAATGTAAGAAAATACAAAGGGGTAAAGACACTTTACTGTCTAGCAAAATTAAAAGCCTGATATTCTTTCCAACTCTTATTCTGGTGGGAGGATAAGAAAAGAGATGTTTTTTGACAGTGTCATTTTTGGTCCGGTATTGAATTTCATCAAGCTAAAAAATAAATGGAAACTTCCATTAACTGTTGATAATAAAAGGCATGTCTGTGTGGTGCTGTGTAAGTATTTATTAAAATGAGTAATCCTGTGCTTCCGTGAAATAGTACTAGCCTAGTCATAACTTCTGCTAGCTGGGTGATAAATACTGAAATGTAAAAGGAGTCCAAGAGGGCTTTGTGTGAAACCAAATCAATGTTTTAATACCAGTGTTACAATAAAGATGCAGCATCATTGAACTAGTCCAAAATGAGGAAATTATTTGTATTCTTCTAGAATTCCAAATTGTACATGTTTTCAGATGTCAAAGGAAAAACAGAACATTTCTTGAAACTTGCATTTAAAACTTTGCTGATCATTCCTTCCTTTCAACTGCTGTCATACTGAATTCAGACCTTTCCAAGGGCAAATTATTACGCCTCCATTACCTTTTCAACATTTGTACCAAATGTTTACTTTTATGGGGTATAGCTATTTATTAATTTCTTAAAATACGGCTTTTTAAAGTACAATGTACTCAGTATTTAATGCATACTCTGCTTAAGGAAAAACATTGTAATTTTGCTCATGTATTGATCTGTATGTACTATGTAGCAAGATGGCAAGATGATACTTTGGTGTAAAAAGTTGGGGGTTATATTGGTAAAATTACTGCCTTTACCTTTCAGAGTGGTTTAAATAAACTCTGTGAAGCACTTTGATCAGACATTTCTGTCTTTTCAGTATATATTTGCATCCACAATGTTTTTTTCAGTGATAGTTAAACTGCTTTGATGTCTCACAGATCTTCTGTTTTATTTAATTAAACAAATATATCTTATGCCAGTGAAGTCAAAGAATGTTACAGGTCCAGCCAAATAGATAGAGGCAAACCTGAGGGAGTCACTTAGAATTCTTGTAGGCTTTTATGTTACTACTGTTCCTTATTTAAAAGAATACGTACACATGCCAGTATTTAATAAAAGTTATATTTGTTTTAGAAAACAGAAAAAAGTGAATTTCTCAATTTCTTCTACAACCATTGTATGCATGTTCTTACTGCACCACTTCTGGCTAATACATCAGAAGATAAATGTGAAAAAGGTGAGGTTATGTATATGTTTTTTTATCTTATAATATTTTCAGCTGACTTACTGTACCAGTAATGGTGAAAAGATTTGTGATGTTAGCTGGGAATACACTTGCTGAAAACTATTGTTCCCCAGTGGCAGGGGATCAATGGGCAGAAGTCCTAATAGCCCTATAATTTTCCTTTTATTAGATTAGTTGCAGCTTTGGTAATAGGTTTGCATGCCATGCTTCGTTTAAAAAAAAAAAAATTGCTGATGTACATCATTAATTTTAAAATACTTTTACAACTGCAGTTTTAAAAAAATATTTGCTGTAAAGCAGAGTGTCTTCAGTTCACAAGTGCTTTTAGAAAAAAACATACAGAAATGTTGTGGCGTTCAACAGAACGATGCATTACATGATTCTAGGCATCCAGTGTCTACAGGTGATTAACTCCAAAAAGTAGTTTTCACTTTGTACTTTACAACAGTATAGAAATACTGCAAGAAGTCCAAGAAATACATGTTGGAACTCCTTTCTCTTGTTTCTTTTCATTTTTGTTTCCTTTTTTTTTTTCCTATGGACAACAGTAAATGAATTAAATTCCTCATTTTTGTCTCTGGTGTTTTACAAAGAGATATTTAACTTAACAGCCTCTAAGTCAGACTTTTATTATAAGTACTCTTTCAAGAGATGAAAGTGTTAGGTGAATCATTAGAATTTAAAAAATATATATTGTTTTAGTTTATGTATTTTATACTTAAACCTTGTAGAATATTTGTAGCATTCATTTCAGAGTGTTATATGAAAAATTTAGAATAAGTACTTTCTTTTAGCCTAGGGAGGAATAAAATTCCTAAATATTAGATTACATATTTGCACCTAGTTGAATTTGAAATTTTTTAATGTAAACTGAATACAGAAGTATCATCTGGCATATTCTGCTATATGTTTATTTCCCTGTAGATTAGTGAAGCTTTTTACTTGATTAAAAGTTTGAACAGTTAAAAAATGATTATTTATGCTCATTTTTTAAGTATTTACAACACTTTTAAAAACCTATACCTTTATTTTTTATTTGTCAGATGCAGTAGTTGGGTCTACTAAGAGTAATACAATTTGTCCTGGTAAGTTTTAACTCACCTTGTCTTTTGAAACTTGTTTCATACACTCTGTATGTTTTTTAAAAAAAGTTAAATATGTCCATATTTTGTTTTTTTAAATACTTTGTATTAGCGTAGATGTAGGTGTGTTGCTTCATTTGAGACATCGGGAAGCTGGAAGAATAATATTTTTATCTGACTCTGCTTCATCAGGTTTTACGTTTTTATATTTTTAGGTTCTCTCAGGATCATTCAGTTCAGATCATTGTTAATGGAATATGTAGTAAGCAGACATAGCTCGGCTTTTTTTAAATCTGTGCTGGCTTCTTGAGTGTTGTGAAAAGACTAATGCTAATTAGGTTTATAAATTCCAGATTTGATCAGCTTTCTTCTTTTAACATGTACTGTTAATTTGGATAGCTGCAACTAGTAAGTCCACGATATTGGAGGAAACCCCACTACCAGTTCAGGATACTGGTGTGGCTGTAGGAAAAAAAAAAGGCTCTTTTGTTTGGTTGGTTTTGTTTTGGGGGTGAGGGGGTGCTTCCTTCTGACAGAATGTCCAGCTTCCTAAAGCAGTTCCGTAAGCAGGTAAAAAGGTGTCAGGAACCGTAATAGCAACCAAGCTTAGTGACAATTTGGTGCATGACTTTCTTTGCACTCTCCCTTTCTCTCTCTTAATCAATGCATTTATTTTTCTCATAGATAATTATCAAACGGCACAACTACTTGCCTTAATTTTGGAGCTGCTTACTTTCTGTGTGGAACACCATACATATCACATCAAGAATTATATTATGAACAAAGATTTGTTAAGAAGAGTATTGGTCTTGATGAATTCGAAACACACCTTTTTGGCCTTGTGTGAGTATGGAGCTGCCATTAATTTCCTTTTTCAAAATTTTTGTATGTGCAGTGTGGAATGTGTGTGGATACTTAAATTAAAAATTCATGTTACTTTCCTGTTAATTACTGACTAGTTGTTTAGTATTTTGGAAGAAAGGTGGCAAATATCTGTTAACATTGACCAATGCAAGTTGTGGTGGAAGGAGAATAGTTTTATCTTTTGAATTCCACTATGATCCATTAAGTCTTTATGACAATAAGAATCATCTGAGATTGGGTATCACATCTCATTTATATGGGAATACTGTCATTTCTTAATAACATCATAAAACTAGTGCTCCTTGGGGAGAGTGGATGGAATATTGTGAGCCATGAGATTTAAAGAATAATGACTGGTTCTGGAAGGTGAACACAGAAGAGCGCAGGAGTGAACTTAACTGGAATAATGTAACAGGAATAATTAACTTAGCATGTGCTGAAATTATTGCTGTTGTACTTTAAAAAGAATTGAATGGACCCTGATCACATTCAGATATGCTGAAGAGTCACAAAAAAAAATAGGGGTGGGGGGGATCAATTCTCCTCAAATGTTTATTTTGAACTTTCAGAAAATGCTTTTTAATGCTTTTGGTTTGGAAGCACATCTTCCTCTTAGTAACATCGGTTTGGGTTTTTTTCTATTCTCTTCAAGAGAAGCAGACTGGAGCTCAGATGAATAGTTATTAAATACTTTTCAATTTCTTTCTTTGTATAGGTGCTCTTCGCTTTATGAGGAGGATAATTGGCCTAAAAGATGAATTTTATAACCGTTACATCACCAAGGGAAACCTGTTTGAACCAGTTATAAATGCTCTTTTGGATAATGGAACTAGGTACAATCTGCTCAACTCTGCTGTGATTGAACTATTTGAATTCATCAGAGTGGTAAGTTAAGCAGCTTCTTCAGCTCCTGTATGTATGTGGTATCTTAGATAGAAATACAGAATGCAAATCTTGCACATGAAATAGTGTATTACTACTTAAAATAAAAACACCGAAGAAACCCGCAGCTGTTAAAATATTCAAATAGCAAATAGCCAGTAATTTGCTTCATATTTTATTTTACATGATCACTCCTTCCAAGAATACTTGTAGGCTGTGTGTGTGTGTGTGTGTGTGTGTAAAAGACAGTATGTGAATTCAGCAGCTAAAAATATGGCTGCTGCTTCATCTCATCTGAAAAAAAAAAGTGCTGTGCTTTGAAATCTGGAGGATTCAGGACTTCCAACAATAAAGAAAGATTAGTTTTATTTCTTGCTAGCAGAAGGGTGTCCTGTGCAGTCAGTTACTCAGCTCTCTCTTGTAATAGTTGCTGTCCATTGAATTAATGGAAACTGTTAATAGTGCATAGGAATTTTTTTAAGTTAACCTTTCCTCTCACACAAAAGAAATTATTTTAATACAGCCTTTTCTGAGTAGGGGAGGCATTTACACACCTGCTCTGTCGTGAGAGGAGAAGGAAACTAACCATTTCATTCAGGACTGTCATAGTATTGCCCTTCAGTCTCTCTGTACATGTATATTGTAATCCTTGACTCGGAAGCCAGAATGGACATGTCAGAGATGCTCTACAGCTGCAGTCTGTAAATGAAATTCTTTTAAGTGATTGACTGCAATGTCACTGGATCAAACTTAGAAGTGAGGAATTAGGTGCAATATGTTGTATGTGAGCAAGTCTGGGTCTAAATGAGATTGATTTGACTAGAAATTGGAGTGAGCATTGTCCTTTAAAATCCTACACACGAGCTTTCTCAGTGTCAGCTTTGAATCAGTAGCTTTTCTGCCAGCAGAGTTTTGGGGAACAATGTTTGTGTGGACAGGACAGAGGACAAACGGGAGCAGCCCGTCTGTTGGACTGCTGGGGTGGGAGACCTGGACTTTGCAGCAGCTCCTGAGCGACTTGCTGTGAATGCCTTTATGTCTGAGAACCCTCTGGGTGAATCTTTGCATTCCCCAAAAACAGAGGGCAGTGTTTAGTTTGATGCTATGGTAGCAGCTAGCTTTTCCAACAAGAGGAAAAAGTCGTGGTTTTTTGGATGATTCAGATACAGGTATTTTGTTACTTATTTCCTTTTGCCATTGTGGTATGAAAGTTAAGGTTTGCCTCATGGGGGGGAGATTTGTTTAGAGGATGGCTGATCAAAAGGTGCCTCATCCTGTGTGTGCTGATGTAGTTACGGAGGGCTAGAAAGAGCTAAAACTTGTGGGAAGAGCAGGGTGTAATTAAATTCTTCAGTATTTTTCTCAAGAAGGCTTAATCCTAGATAGCAAACATCATGATTTAATTGCTCAAAATATCACAAACAAGAAGGGGACAGGAAAAAAGAGAGATTATTTTCCACTGATATGGGAAATAATAACTATTTCTATAGATTTCGAATTTAAAAAAAAAATCTCAGATGACYTCACATTTCTTTACAATAATCCTTTCACTCTGGAGAATGGATCAGTTACTTTTAAAATGAAACAACCCTAAAGCTTTCTGAATTTCTGCATGTTAATATTTGAGACTTAAAAACTGTTTTGTGCTTATGCAGGAAGATATCAAGTCACTTATTGCACATATAGTTGAAAACTTTTATAATGCACTTGAATCTATCGAATATGTTCAGACATTCAAGGGATTGAAGACAAAATATGAGCAAGAAAAAGACCGACAAAACCAGAAACTGAACAGGTACTCCCCAGTTTGTGTCCTAAGGCTTTTATTTAATGTCATTATGTAATATCTTTTTATTACTGATTTCCCCCAAAGAGGACAAAAAAAGGCAAAGACTGGATTTTTTTTTTTTTCTTTCATGATGAAAATTTCTTTAATTAGAGTAAGCCCCCATTTGGGCTTCCTTGTGGCCTACTGTAATACAGTTCATATTTGTCAATATATTAAATGTTAAATTCAGAAAACTTTGTCATGCAGAGTTAGACTTCAGTCTCCCTCCTTGTCAGCTGACGTTTTGGTGAAGCTTGTGGTAGCGCTAGAGCTGCGGACTGGGCTGGGTTGCCCTCTCGAGTGCACTGAATGCTCCTTAAAATTCTGTGCCGAGCTGACAGTCTGGAAACGGTGAGCAAAACTTGAATCATTTGTCATGTGTCTCTTACAGTGTTCCATCTATATTGCGTAGCAATAGATTTCGCAGAGATGCAAGAGCCTTAGAAGAAGATGAAGAAATGTGGTTCAATGAAGATGAAGAGGAAGAAGGTGAAGCTGTTGTACCTCCAGTTGAGAAATCAAAACCAGAGGATGATTTTCCAGATAGCTATGAAAAATTTATGGAAACTAAGAAAGGTATTTACCAAATATCAGCTTGTCAGCATGGCAAGTGCTGTCTGTCAGATCTATGGGGTGTCATGTATCATGTAAACAATGTGTCATGTTCCCGCTCCGAAGCATAAGCGGGAGTAATGGTGTTCTGTGAGTAAGTGATGAATTCTTAATGTGCCTTTGGAAGCCAGTTTAGGATTAAAATGATCAGTTAAATTGCTCCAAACATGCTGGTAGTTTTAAACCACCTTCARAAGTAAATCTTTGTATGTACTTGTGTATCCCAAGTGAGCACCATCCCCATGTCCAAAGCAGCTGTGCCATTCTCTCATTTTG
Organism: Apteryx rowi; assembly: GCF_003343035.1. NCBI lineage: Eukaryota > Metazoa > Chordata > Aves > Apterygiformes > Apterygidae > Apteryx > Apteryx rowi. The sequence continues at coordinate 1,256,256 of NW_020448786.1, forward strand.
AATGCTTGCATGCCTTGGGTGAGCTCAGTAGGTGAGTTGTTGATTTAAACCAAATGAAAGAAAAGGCTTCTTTTGTCCTGCAGTTATCCTGTGATGTGGATTGTACTTTATGGTGTACAGCTAATATTTAAGTATGAATATGTTTGTCCCTCAGCTAAAGAGAGTGAAGACAAAGAGAATCTTCCAAAAAGGACTTCAGCTGGGGGATTCAAATTCACTTTTTCCCACTCTGCCAGTGCAGCTAATGGTGCAAACAGTACGAACAGTAAATCTGTGGCAGCTCAGACGTCACCAGCAAGCTCCAATGGCTCCTCTTCCAAGAATGCAACCCTGACCACAGCCGTGACAGCCACGAAGGTGGGGCAACTTGTGTAAGAGCGCAACAGTAGCGGTATCATGAAATCATACTGATTGTCATGTAGTAAGGTCAGCATTAGTCTCCAGGTAGAATACCTTATTTATGAATAAATTGATACAGAGCTCTGTTCAGTTAAAGCCCTTACTAGTTTGGGGGAAGGTTTAAAGATACATTAGGTAGGACTAGGATCTTTTGATAATCTGATGGGCACAGTCTTGTATCTTCTGCATAATCCTAACTGTTCCCACCCCTCAATTTTGTTTAACTGTCCAGATGCTGCTTTTTGTGTGTGATATATGTAAGAGGTTGGGGGGGTTGTTTGTCTTTTGAATTAGTGGACCCTCAGTTGTAGAACTAGTAAGTTTTTAAGCAGATGAAATACAGTAGCTAATTGAAACTTTTTGTCTTATACAACAGTGTATTAATTTAATCTGTAGCCTGAAAGCTCTTGAGAGGCTTCAGGAAAGTGTTTTAACTTGGCAAAAAAATTACTGCACAAACTTAAGACTTCTCAGCAAAACACATATGCAGTGGACATATTAGGTTTTCTAACTGTCCAGTTGGAAAGGACTGGAGCTCCTGCTGTGTTGTGTAGTGGGATGCTTGAAAAGCTGGAAGTATTTTCAAGTATCTCATGTCTTACCTGGAAAGTAGAACATAGTATAAAAAGATCAAGCAGAGTATTTCAAAAACTGTAGGTTTATTGAGTGCCATCCTAAGAGAAACTTGACTTTTTGGAGGTTCAGGTCCTGCACAAGTTGATTGGGGGTTATGTGCTGAAATTGGACATACATCAGTATTTTTTTCAATGCGAGACTTTTTTGTTCTGTTTTTGTTTTTTTTTTTAATTGGCAGGGAAGTCTAGTTGGCCTAGTGGATTATCCTGATGATGAAGATGATGATGAAGAGGAGGAGACATCTCCAAGGAAAAGACCTCGTCTGGGTTCATAAAAGAAACCAAAACTTTGGAATAAACTTTTATTACGGGGTTTCAAATGCTGCAACTGTTTTAAGAGCTAAAAAGAATCTGATTCAGAAAGCTTTTTCCCATGAGTATTTAAGATAATACAAGGGGTAGCAAAAGAAACTCAGTATATCAGCTAGAAAGGGTTAGTTCTGTAAACACAAGGCTTCCAAGGAACTTGATATCTTTCTAGTAAATAAGGAGTCTGCCATTCAGGCTGTCAAAATAAATTTTTAAAATTAAAAAAAAGGGGGGGGTTAGTATTCAGAACCTGGATGATGGCTTCTCAGCAAGGAAAGTCTCAGGTGTTGGGAGGGCATGGGGAGGGAAAGGTATGGTAAACAGTTTTTTAAATATTGCAGGGTTTCCCCAGTGTTTAACAGAACTAGGAAAAAATGTCAAGCTTAAATTTTGAACCCAGTAATCTTAATTTTGTAATGGTGCTGTCAGTTGTGTTCTTTTAGCAATGCCTCTTTTAAAAAAATTTTTAAGGGAAAACTAATTGTATTTGCATAAGAACAATCCAGATTTTGGGACCATTATTACAAATTAAACCACGTTTCTTATGGTTGGAGGGAGGAACACTGCAGTTACAGTGCATGTTGCATTGTTTAAAGCAATTAAAAATAAATTTTAATTTGTATTTTTCAAGAGGAGAAAAAGGAAGCTGGATTCAAATGGACAGTTTTGCTTGTTTTTTAATTAGATATCCAGTAATATCTATGCCAAGGAATGATAGCTTCCAAAATACCTCTAGGAACTGCTTGTGTCAAACTCGTGCTTTGAACTGCACACCCATACAGCTATCATTTTCATTTTATGGACGATACAGAATTGAATCATTTTCTGCTTTGTTAAATTGAGCTGTCTCCTCTCTGAGCAGCAAGTGTATTTTCATATTTGCAAGTTTAAATTGTATAATTGAGGTGGTAATAAGAAACACTAACAGGTTTTTCATAGGGATGAATTTAGTGGCATTTAACACCAAAGTCATTTTGGACCAAGATGGAGTTATTACTAACAAGACACCAGTCTTCGAGGCAGAATCAACAAGCAGCACCTGAATCTGGGTGTAACATGAAAGCTGCTTTTTTAAAAAATAAAAGCACATTCCATGTAGGTAAGCAAATGGCAACAAAAATAGGTGAACTGATAGAGGCAAACAGTCTAGGTTTTATTTTCAAGAGCAGCAAGTGAACTGTAAATATTTTAATGTTAGTTTGCCCATATGTGATCTGAGATCATGAAGTGAGAGGAAATTTCCCAACAACAATTAATGTGTCAGAAATGTTAAAATATGAAACCAGCTGCAATCCACCACATAGATCACTCTCTTGTAATATGTGTTATGGGTCCATTTCTCCTGGAATAGTTTAAACTGAAGCAGTTTCTCTGTTTTGGAGATTTTGTAGTTAATTTTAATTTTAGCTATTGTTTGGAAAAAGATGGGCTGTCTGTGTAGATATGAAGTATAGTTTTTCCATAAAACAGAAGTTTATTTTGTATTAAAAATACCACTGTACTTGTTTTACACCATTTGTATACATGTGGTGATATTAATGCTGAACTGTAAAATTCAGGAATTAAAATGTGACCCTGTAATTCCATAATTATTGCTCTTGTTTGGTTTGTTGTACATGGTAAGTTAACTCACAGTTTTAAGTGTGGCCATTTTAGAATATTCTTTAAGACTAGTTATCCATGCAATTTTAAAATAATTATATACCATTAGATCAAATACCCAGCAGAATGCATGAGTTCTTACCAGCTAGTCAGCTAGACATGAAGCGTTCTGGTGGATGACAGTTCATGTGAGTGGACCTGGGGAAAATGATGTTGCCCTTTGTGGGCTCCAGGCAACCAAGAATGGGACTCCTTATTTTACCTGTGTGATGAAACACCCTGTAACTCTTAGCACAGTGACTGAGGAAGTATTTTGATGGTAAAGTGTAGTTGCAATGTCATCACCATATGCTCACTCCCTTGCTGATGATCATCTGTTGTTTTTTTGTTGTTTTTTTTCTGATGAGTCTTCTCTCCATCGGTAAAGATGATTAACTTCCTACAATGCCATACGTGCTACTCAAGCAGCTCAAAGTTATGCAGTATGTGCCTTTACTAACCTGAGGCTGAAAAATCATGTTACCTGGTCTGTGGGCCTTGGTTCTCCTAATTCTCCCTTTAAGAGCTACCCAGAATAAGTTCTCTGAGGGTCTCTGACAGAAGTGTGTTAGTTCTTGTTTGATTTCCCCACCCTCTGCCACGATCCCCAACTCTCTTTTCTGAAGTACTGTCAGAAGCTTTAAAATACATTCAGACCAGCTTGTCTTTTTTCTACAGCAAAAACAAGAATGTCATGAATTTTTATAGTTACTAGAAAAAGATTGTATGAAGTGGCATTAGATGTCAGGTTTGATTTTTTTTTTTTTTTTTTTTTTAACGAATTTTTTAAATCCCTGTAGAAGGTGACATATGCAGCACTCTAACTGGCTACTACCTAGGGTTGTCGCCTCCCTCAGGCAACCAGAGATGCTTATCCCACCTGACCTGGTAGGTGCTGCCTGGGTTCTGCTAGTGGGCAGTCCACATTCTCATGCCTGGGGCCCTTCCACTACCAATCTTTTTAGAAAAGAAAACATCTGCCAACATGTATCAGTTATAAATGCTATTTTAATAAAAAGTTACATGAAACTTGAATTGGTTGGGTTGTTTTTTTTTATTTGAGTTACTATTACAATGAAGTGTTTAATGAGGTTGTGCAAATTATAGGCTCTTCTTATGTCTAAGCCTGGTGAACTCTGGTGAATGAGATTTTTTTTTTTTTTAAGATTGGCTTTGGAACTTTGTTGTGATTTTTATAGTTTTTACTCTGCAACTAAAGCAATTATTTTTATTTAAAAGTTGCATTCATAGCAAGATTAGGCCTAAGGCACTGGTAAACTGCCCCAAAAGTACATAAAATAGTGTAATACTGAGTTACTGTGTAAATGTTTTGTCTCCTGACTTCAAGCTGCATTTATTGTTTCTCAAAAAGAAGATGGTTATCGTATCACTTTCTTGTGAAATTACTTTATTGCATTTCACAGCTGAAAATAGTAATTTGTTTATAATGGCATTCTAATAAAAGGAAAAGAAGAAAGTTCTATATTTGGAAAAAAATTAACTCATTCAAAATCATTCACATTTACAGGTATTATTTTAACAATTGTTTTTTAACAGTAATTATTTTAATCAGTATCTGATTTTGTTCTACTTAATATGATGTGGCTGAGGCTAGTAGTTCACAAAATTAGTATACTGAGGTGATGTTAAATAGCCTCATTTCTGAGTACATTTCAGTGAAAGTAAGTCTCCAGCATTCTGGAAAGTATATGTGTTTTTAGTGTATTTCAATGTAATTTCAAATATTTATATTCAAAGAACTGAGTTGCTTGTGTGAAAGCTCTAAAAATTAAGTGTAATATATTTGAAAACAAATCCATCCAATTACTGGTTAGATAATTTATTCTAAAAGAAACTACTCATGTTCTTAAGTTCTGCAATGAGCGAGCTTCTTAAAATTACCGCTTATTAATAACTTCTTCTTTTAGTTTTTCTGCAAGCATTTTCCTCTTCTGTAGTAATCTTTGTTTCTCTTCTGACATTGTCTATAAACAAAATGAAAAAAGATACAGTAGTAAACTGCATGGCTTTTTGGCACATATCCTGCCTTCTAATGCTGAATACTAATTAAAAATGTATGAGCCAAATCAAGTAGCTGATAGGAAATTTCCTCTGTAACAAGGAGCAGGTGAGTAACCTCATCTCCAGACTTGAGGCTGCAGCAGCCGCCCTCTCCCTGCTGCCTGTGCTGCTCCTCAGCAAAAGCCCCCCGCCCTGGGGCGACAGCACCCAGCCACGGTGAAACCAGCAGCGCTGCGTCTTTGCTGTGCGGCTGCTGAACTCTTCGACTAAGGTAAAAATTCATGATAACATAGCAGGGCTTAAACTCCGAATTACTCAGTCCTTGCCAGAGCTCTTGGTTACTCCAGCTTCGCAAAGGTGCGGGAAGGCACCAGCAGGACCGGAGGGGCAGCCTGCCCTCCCCTGCTCCCCAGCCCCAGCTGCCCCCCTGCAGCTCTGGTGCGCGCTCCGCAGGGGATGCCAAAGCGAGGGGACTCCAAGCGCTTGTGTCAATGCTCACTTCATGCTGATCTGTTTTAACATTATGTTCAATATTAATTTCAATCCTTATTCTAAGATAATTATGTATGTTGCATAAAAAAATGTTACAGTCCATTATACAGGCCAATTGGTACTGAAGACTATTCTGAATAGGAATATTACTTTCTGTTAAGTGTTATGCACTGCTAAGGAAGATTAGATGAGTTCTGGTGGTGCTGACAAACTATTCGTTTGTGAATATGGTCTTTCAAAGTCATTCATTTTCAAAAATGATTGAAAGAAAATTATGCCATTTCTTGGGAAGTGGATCCCAGAACTGACTCTTTACATGCGTCTCCCTTTCTTTCTACTGCATTGTACCTGTCTTCTTGAAAGAGGAATAACCTCAAATTCAAATGTTGCTGCTTCATTGTCTTAGAAGTTCCCCAGACAACAGTATTTCTGACATTGTGCACATAATAAAATGCTTAGTAACTTTGGAAAAATTCCTGAGGCAACAGAAGGTCTCTGGTCTTCAGTAGATATTCTATATAGCAGAGGTTAGGTGGTTCTGCTGACTCAGGTAAAACTCCTAGAAAATTTTAGGCTCCTTGAAAATGTGCCTCATGGAAACTCTGCTATTACTGGCTACATATTTCTCCTCCCTGCACTGTATTTGTGAATACAATGGCAATGAAAAGTAATCTTCTGGACAAATTCAAATGATTGTAATGGTTTTAAGGTTATTCACTGTAACAAATATTTCAGTCGTATTTTTCAAGTATTCAGTGCTGGAGAATGGAAGAAAGACGGTCGGGCAGTGACAGGATGACTGGTTGAAACACTAACAAGCACGTTGTGACTGAACCTAGTGCCACAGCATTTCAGTACCCATAGACTGGAATATTTGGGATAAAGATCTCATGAGAACTTGACCTTAGTACTACGGTCATGTAGTTCAATAGTACAATCTATTTTATTCTGATATACCGAACTATCTTGCAGAGCTCTCTCCATGATACATGTCTCTGAATAAAGGAGACTGTCTTTACAGGTAAGATCAATGCAACATTATTGTAAGGAGGTGAAAAGTGTTTAGATGTGGGAGAAGGAAAGGCCTTGAAGAACAAACTGCCAGCTGCACCTTTACAGCTGATGTGCCATTCTCTTTCTATGATTCCTATGAATCTTTCCTATGATTCCAGCTCTCTCTCAGAAGCATTTTTTTCTGCTAGAGGCAACTGGATAGATGACAGCAGCATCCACCTTTCAGACTGCCTTTCTAATGTCTTTCTAACATTTAGTTTTATCATAATGTGTTAATCAAGGATTTCTTCATTTGCAGTAAGAACAGAACTCTCGTAAGACATCAAGACAACTCAGCAAATTTATCTCTGCAAAGTAAGACTTTGCAAAAGAAAAGTGTTTTTCCTATATCAGCTGAAAAAAACCTTCAAGGATTTAAGGGAGCCCAAATGGTAGGTCATGGACTAGGAGCAAGCCAATGTTTTAGCAGTTCATAACCTTATATTAATCATGATTTAATGATAGAAGATTTAATGATACAGAACCAAGATAATGCTAACTTAATCATTAAAATTTCTTCTTGCCTTACAAACTTCTGCAAGAGCAGTAATCTGAAAATGATCTGCCACTACTTCCACCACTTGTTGCTTTTGTTCTGCTACAATATTCAGCAGCAACATTTACATCTTCACTGAAGTTAATATGCACTTTTTATAAAGCGGTCAGGTTGATTAAAATTTTTGAATCTTTCACCTCTTTAGGAGATAATTCCTCATTTTTCTGGTCAGTACTTGTCGGTGACAGTACATTATTTCTTGACTCTTTCTTCGTAGCCATCAGCATATCTCGTTTTTTCTTTAAGTAGTCCTCTCGTTGCCTCAGGTGGTGTTCTTCAAGCTCTGCTAAATTCTGGAATTTTTTTTCAATACCAAAAATTAATTTCTAAAGGTATGTGTATTATTACATATATGTGTATTTGAGATAAAAATAATTAAAACATTAGCCTCTAAAATTACTATCTGAAAAAAAAAATCCAAGCTTTAACCATAGCTGTCTATTAAGAACTTTTCACAAGGGCAAAAGCTGAAGCTATTCTAAAACTAGAACGATGTATCTGAACTTCATGCAAATTAAGTTGTTGAATACCCTAAACTGTTTTCATGTTGATAATTTGGTTCAATAATAGGAAATATACAGTAACACAAAAATAGGAAATATATTCTAAATGTAATACTGTCTTTTCACATTCTAGCTGTACGTTTGTTTTAAACTTACGAGTCCTTCGATCCCAGCTTCTCGTGCTGCATTTTCTGAATCTTTTCCAGCTGCCCTTTTCTTGGTATCTTCTTTCACTTTGGTACATGAAGGTTGAGACATGCTCTCTGTTCCTTTTTGTAACGGGTGTACTGGTTTTAAATCTCTCCTTGCAGATTTCTGTGATTCCTCTACACAGCAATTTTGCATAGAAACCAATTAGAAGAGCAGACGTATTAAAAAAAAAAAGTTTCTTTCAATATCTGGATGTCTCTGGTTTTAAAATGGAACACTTTAAAAATCATGTTTCTCCCCTTTTTATTGACTAATAAAAGCTTCTTTCAGAAACATTGTTAAAATACTGTCTTTGCACTAAAAACACAATTAAACAATGTTTGACATTAGAATAAGTACCTGTGTACTTATGTCAAATGGTTAGAATGTAGTTTCATAGTCACTATTCTAATAGACCAGTTTATATCTAGACTGTACTTTCAATTTCCATCTTAGTTTTCAGTGCCAGGAATCGGCAGACTATAAGGCACACTGTAGCCAACTCCAAATACAAGTGTACTGGTTCAGCTTTCTTTCAACCGCAGAGAAATGAACCAGGAAATAATGTGTTTAAGTAAATATGTTCAGTTGGGAGAAGGGGAAGTGAAGCTCGAAAGAGGTGCAGGGCATTACAGTTGCACCCACAGAGCTCAATTACTCATCATCAGAACAGATCCTCCCCGTGTGTGAGGACCTAACGGGGACCCACCACACTTCTATCCCGGGCTGGCTGGCCCACCAGGGAGCTCTGGCCAGCACTGGTTCAGACCAGGTAAGGCTCAAAGGACTTCTCCTCTCTTCCGCTCTCTACCAACTCCCTCGGCTTGTGCAAGACAGCGTTTCTGCATGACACCCTGTTCACCTGTTGCTTTTTTCTTGGACAAATGCTACCTCCTCACTGACAAGAAAAGTACAATTAAACCATGTACAGATTACAACTGTGCTTTTAACCTCTCTGCAGGTACCAAGGATAATTTTGCCTTGGATCCCACTGAACTCCGTGGTGTGCCTTTGATGGCATCACAGCTACTGAGTGAAAGCTTTTCCAGTCACTGGACTGCACAGCAGGGTACGGTTTCAGAACTTTATTAAGACTTCTCTTGACCTGACTGAGAACTGTGCCTGGGTAAGGCAAGTTGCTGCTCCTTCTGTACTTTTATTAAAAATGAAGAAGCTTTGGACTGTTTGAAGAACCCTGAGAATATCAGTATAGATACAATAGTACTGATGATAGTGCAATCTGAATTTTACTGTATTCAGTCAGTTTCTATCAATAATATCTGAGTTGATACATGTAATTGAGTGTAGCTAATTATAATTCTACAGTGCTGGACTTCAGATTTTTATGTAATGTTATCTTGAGAAATAACTTGCAGGAATATTAAGGTAAAAGTACTTCCCCTGGACTCTACTAGACCACAGTAACAGATGGCAAAGGCTGGCCCCACTAAAGCTAATGCAGGATAAACACCAACTCAATTGTTTTTTAAGTTAAAGCACATAATACACATTTAGCTCTTCAATGATGCTGCTTTTTCTAGTTCAAAAAGTTTATATATAATTTATATATATATAAAATCATGAAAAGGTAGGGGAAAGGCAAAGAAGAGGAAATACTATTCAAGTATGGAAAACAAATAAAGACAGAAATGTAAACCACAGGTCAAGTTGAAAAATTTCCGTTTCACTGAAATATGACTGCTAGAAGTTTTGATGGTCCTTTAATGAAAAAATGTCTTTTTATTTGACAGACAGAAGTCCTCAGAGGTACTGGGAGAGGACAGAGTTAAAACTGCTAGAAAAAAATTCCTGACACCAAGTCTGTCCAATTAAAAAAACAGAGCAAAAAAACCTATGCTGCCTGCCAAATACCTACCCTACAATCAACATTATGATTAAGGAAAGTTACTTACCAGAAAGTAGTTCCTTGAAATGTGTTGTGTGTATGTACATTTACACTGTGGCTGTCCATATTGCAAACACTCAAGCTGGAGATGTTTTTGTCTTAGCAGTACCTGTAGGATGTGATCATAGGACCCTCAGTTTCACTTAACCCACAAACCTGAAAAGATACTGAGAAGAGAAGGGAAGGAAGGTGGATAGTGAATGTACAAATAGACAACGCATCTCAAAGAAATAAAGTTACTGGTATGTAACCTTTTCTTCTCCTTTGAGAACTTGTCTACATGTACATTCACACTGTGGGTGACTAAGCAACATGCTTTTCCATGAGGACATTTAATGCAGAATCTTCTCAAAATACAAGCGTTCGGGACCACTCCAGCAGATGCTGCATCCTTCTTACATCCGTGTGATAAATGCCACTTGGTGCAAACACAAGTGGAACTTGAAGTAGCTGCCCTGCAGGTACATGGAAAGGGAAGTGTTCACCAGGAACGCTGTAGAGGTTGCTTGCACTCTGAGGTGTTGCGCATGACCTTTACTACGAAATCTGTAGTAGTGCAACAAGTTGGGTTGTCAAAGTGCTCCTGGAAAACTGGTTTTGCAATCTGTAAACTATTCATTATTACTAATCTGTAAACTATAAGGGGATCACCAAAGTGAAATTAAGAAAATTAAGTTAATTGATATTAGATTAAAATTCATCATATAGTGGAAAACTTTAAGGGGGTCCACAAACTGAAATCTCAGCTTTCTAGGTGAAATGGAACTGGAAAAAGTTAACGAACAGGTTGGGTAGTTGAAGGAAAAAAAAATATATATATATATATATATATATATATATATATATGCCAGGGAAGGGAGGGCGGGGGAGAGGGAAGAGAAAGTTTTCTTCTCCTCACTATGAGAACTGGTTCATGCAAGGGCTGCATTGCCCGGAGAGCCAAGACTCCTGGGTATGAGACTTCTCCCTGCTCTCGGGTTGAGAAGGGCTAGCTGTTCTGCTCCTCAGTAACGCAGCCCGGAAGAGCGAGAAACATGCAGCCAGGATCTGAGAGCAGGTCTGGTGGCAGTGGGGGTCAGGGACTCATCAAGATGAGAGTAGAAGACAGTTACTCTACTACTGTAGAAGCACACAGATTTAGTGGGTAGTTCTTGCCGAGTCCCTTCCCAGCGTTGAATCTGGCACCAAGAGGAAGCAATTCAAGCAGAGGAGATGATCCCATTATCAGACATGAAATTTTAGTTAGGAGCCCATGTTTAGAAAGCAGGTAATAACAGACCCTTTTGGAGGCTGTTCCTCAGTTCTGGGTGAGAAAGGGATCTGAAAGAAGATTTCCAAGGCAGATTCTTCTTGATTTTTGCCTTCTCTATCCAAAACCACTTTTCTAAAGGGTGATACTGGAGGGTAAGCTCTGACGAACTTTCTCAGAAGCCTCTTTGGACAGGTTGCCACAAGATGCCAATCCTACACCGATGAGGATGACTTCCAAGGTGCTAAACTGCTTGTAGGCCTGTCTCTTCTTTGGCATTTAAAGAACATCAAGAATGCTCAGCACCAGTGTGAGTGGACACCTGGACAGCACAGAAGAAAGGCTCCCAGATCTCCTGTCTCTCAAGCACAGGATTAATAGCAGACAGAATATTTGCTAGGAATGCACCTGCGTTCCAAAACAGGAAAACAACCACTACAAGATAGATGTAATTTAATGGTGCCCTTGCAAAGCAGCATGACTACACAAAAATGAGAGGTATACGAGCAGGCTAGGAGAAGAAAAGAACGCAAGTATACCTGCAGCTGAAACTCAGGGGCCTCCTGCATGCTTCTGAGGGTGCAAGGGAGAGAAGAAGAGTTCAAACGAAAGTAACAAAACTTCAGAAGAACAGAAGGGATAAAAAGGAAAGAAAGATACTTAAAAGGTTAGTGGCACTTTTTTGTTGTGGGTTTTTTTGTTTGTTTGTTTGTTTTTTTGTTTTTTGTTTTGAGTTCTCTAATGTGAAAGACAATAACTCAGTTAGTTTAAAGGAACAGAGGGTTCTACAAACACTGCATCCATTTATGGCCACAAAATGGAAAGCAAGGAGCAAGTATGTTCCACAGGTACAACTAAGGCTAAAAATATCCAGCTCAAGTGTCTGTGATATGAAAAATTTCAGTGTGAATGCATACAAAGACAAGTACTAGAATCAGGAAAAAAAACCTGAACGAAGTACAGGCTATTTTCCATGGCTGGAGTTTTATTCTTGGAAATTATCTTAGAATATTAAGCTAAAATTTTTTCATGAGCTTGTCAAAGAGAGCAGATACCAGTGAGATGTAACACTTATTTTTGAGGGTTGTATTTATACATACCCACATATACACATACACACATATGTATGTATGTATGTAGATATATATATATACACACACACACACACACAAAATACATGCTCTCTACAAACACACACAAATATATATGCTTCATATTATCTAAGAATTTTCCCGCTTTACTGGAAAGATCGGCCTTCTTTGTGCTTTAGCTGGTACACAAATATACCAACAAAGAGCACCTCCTTCATAACTAGTGATTTTTTCCTCACTGTAAAAGCACTGGCTTGGTCATTACCTCCAGTAAACAGTCATCTACAAAATAATTCAAACAATTTTCACTGTATAACTTGGGTAAAGTTCAAGTCTACTTAAGAAAGTTCCCCTTGTAATATATTATTTTGTTAAGTGTCACAATCCTATTCAAAAACAAAAATGTAAAAATTAAAAATTGAAACAGGTAACAAATCCAATATGAACCAAGGCAAGAAGATTCAGTCTGGTAGTCTGACTGCTAGGATTGAGTGAATCTTAAAAGTTTAAGGTTGGTTCTTTCAAAAATATTTTATTACTATCAAAAAAACGTTGTACAACTATCAATTAAACCTATGATAGCCACACACAGGGAGAGAAATCAGAATTTTTTAAATAAATGATTTGTATTTACTTACAGGGAAAACATTGTTCTTTGCAATAACAATGGCATATGCACATAAATTGAAAGATGAAAACTGCTGTTAGACTCCCTTTTTTCCTCCTCTAATAGAGGTGGTTTATAAATGTTACTGAATCATAAAATAACTCATGTTGGAAGGGACTTCTGGAGGCCATCTAGTGTAGACATCTTCCCCCAAGTAGGGCTAACTTCAAAGCTAGATGGTTACTCAGGGCCTTGTCTAGTCAAGTTTTGAAAATCTTGGTATGATTTGACTCTTCGGTAATTTGAAAATAATGTCATAGTGCATACTCACTATTGCAAAACACTTCCATAAAATTACCTAATGAAAATTGTGGAGTTCCTTCAAAATCATCAGCTCCCTCCACGGACTCCTTAACTTTTACAGCTTCTCTGGAATCTCTTGGAAAACTGTATGTAACGTCTGCTGATTTAAATTTATCAAGTGCCTTAAATTAAAAAGCAAACAAAAAGAAGCATTACATTTCCTAGCACCACACTTTAGGCATTAAACTATCAACCCACAGAAAACAGTCAAAAGAACTTTCAGTTAAAATTGTGTTGTTTAAACTACATACTGTATTGTTAAAGCAAACAAAAGAAAACCACTTGTTTTATTAATAGGAATGTTTGTATTTGCTTATAGTCATAAATCAGCACTTTTTAATTTTAGTTCAAAACCTCTTATCAACAGCCAGAATTTAGATTATTAGGTAAACTGGTGTTTTGCTTCCCAGCTACAAATAGATGATGTTGTGTGTGTGTGTGTGTGTGTGCGCATGTGTCATGCTTTACATCTGACTTTCACATACACCTCTGTCACCAGAAAAATATAATAGGAGATAGAAAGATAACCAGGAACATACACTGAAGTTAACGCAGAAACAGAGAAATAATCAGCTGAATGGCAACAACAGGTCTGGATAATATCTGACACTATTATTTCACTTCTACGCTAGTCTGACAAATCTTGACAGTACAGTGCACCTCTCTGGAAATAGTAAAGCCAGATAGCATTTGCCCAGAAAATGTCTAGGCTTTTCATCAATCATCTAATTCATGCCAGAACCTTCTAGTATTCATCAAAATAGCAAATTATTTTTTATTTACAAAAATATGTAATTCAGCAATTACTATTACCATCTCTGTCCAAGTGAATTAATGTATTCAGTGAATTCATATTGCTTCTGGAGTCAGATTTCCTGCAAATGCATACTAAGTTTTGCATTATTAAACTATTTTAGGGCAGGTACTATAACTGAGGGGGAGTGACAGAAGACATCCTGAAGGGGCTAGTGATGCTAAGGTAAATTTAAATAGCACTTTCCACATGTCCTTTGCTACAATTTCCTTTGGACCAAAAAGAAAGAAAAATTAAGAATTCCACCTTTGATCAAATAATGCTTAAGTACAAAAGGTAAGTTTTGTCTTTATGAAATACGCAGTGAGACTCATGTTTTCTAATAATGAAGGATATATTATTCTGCTTCCCAAATTATTAGGAAGCATATCTTATAAAGAAGTACTACCTGAAATCAAATGCTGTTAGCCCTAAAGGATAAATTGAAGTATTACAGCACTGTGCACATATTCTAGGCCAAGAAGAAACAGAATACAACGGCTGGACTGAAAAAATGAATAGGGAGAAACAGTAAACAAAAGTAACTACTCAGCTATATATATATATGTATGTACACACACACACACACACATTTTTTTTTAATCTGCTTTGTCAGTTAAGATTTTAAATTCTTAAGTGGCTCAATGTTTGTATAGGACATAGTACAATAACCCCTTGAATTTGGTTGGGCCCTTGAAGGTATTGATTGGTGCTACTGTACTCTGGCTTGTTTTGAATAGAAATGCTACAGTATTGATATTCTTGGCTGGTCTATAAAGACTTGGATAAGTCTGCATCTAGATACAATGTCAATTCTTAAAATGAGCCAAATCTGAAGTTCCAGATTGTTTTGTAAGAAATCCTATAGAACAGGTGACTCATTTCCTGGAATATATTATTGTAATATGGGAAACAAAGACTTTTGTCACTGCTTTTCTACAGCATCCTTATTCTATAGGATGCAGGGCGAGACATTTGATTTGGAGGAATGTCCCAATTTGTTTAGGACTTGCATTCAATAGCATAGCAATCATCTGCACTTATTATGGGTTTGAATTCAGAAGTAGGACTGGAAATAAAGTAACTATCTCTGTGGTAGTTAGGTTTGGTATCCAGGCAGTTTCCTTTGTCAATTCAGGCTGAAGAAACAGAGTGCCTTCTCTTTTCAAATTTACTGGGCTCAATTTCTTAATGGCAAAAAAAAGAATAGAAAAGCAACTGTACTCCCTTTTGAAACAGCCTACATTCCCAGCTATTTTTTTATGTGTTTTCCTGGTGAAGAAGAGCTTTACTGACACATTTCCACCAGAGATATTACTGCTTCCCTGAAGCAGCCTTGCTCAACAGATTTCAATTTGCTTCTTAGTTGCTTAACCACTGGCAATTTAGCCAGTCCACTTTTACATTCAGTTACCTTTCTACAGGGTTTACTGTGATGGAGACCAAGTGACATTCTAACTCGGAGAGGATTTCTAGTTCCTGGTGATTAGATTCTTGCAGCATTGTGCAGACTTAATGAATAACTATACTGTCTGTGAAGTGATCCTTAAAATTCCTG
This sequence comes from Apteryx rowi, assembly GCF_003343035.1. Taxonomy (NCBI): domain Eukaryota; kingdom Metazoa; phylum Chordata; class Aves; order Apterygiformes; family Apterygidae; genus Apteryx; species Apteryx rowi. Next base: position 1,271,622 of record NW_020448786.1, read on the forward strand.
AAGGATTATGAATGCTATCATCTCTAAGAAGCTTATACTTTGAAGTCTCTTTGATCTTGACAATATTGGTAATTCAGATGTTCTCTGGATCTGAAAGGTTGACATCCATTGCCAGGATTTTAGAACTCTGATACTGAAGAGGGAACATGCTTACTATATGAGCTCCACCAAATGACTGATGGTTAATGGTATTATGTATAACACTAATGTCAGTAACACTATGAAGAAAAATGTAAACAACAGAGCAGACTTTTCAAAGAGAAAAGTCAGTAAGACCTTCCTGACAAACCTTTTATTTGCTTTGGATGGTACATACTGGATGGTACATATTGCCTTAAAGTGATATAGTTAACACATGAGACAAAAGTATCAAAGTATTTCTTAATCATCAGCATAACTCACCTAGAAAAATAAGCTACTGACCTCTTCAGTCCTTTTCCTTTCTTGCTCTATTTCATATTCTTCCTTAGACTTCCTGTAACACAAAATACAGGTAAACTCAAGACTTCTTTAGTATCAGTAAATATAAATTTAGCACTGCTTAAATACTTGAGGATTATCAAGATCTCAATATAATGTGAATTTGTTGAAATGTCCAAAATACTTTCATGACTTAAATGAAAATACAGTCTTAATAGAAATAAAGAACTATGATAAACATATAGACTGAAAACTGTGGGTTCTAATTTGCCCTGTGCTAAGATAACTGTATAAGAATTTCTAGAGTATCTATCCCTTGTTTCATTTGTTGCTTTAAAGATCGGAAGGAAAGTGTTCGCAGAATACAGAAGGAAAATAGCATAATTTAAAATAACCTGAATGGACTAATTTGATATTATTTGTTTATGATTGTTCATATCCGTGTGAACTGGGAGTGGAGGAGAATCTTTCTAGCTGTATCAGTCCTCACGCACCCCCTCAGATTATAGCAAGAGTCATTGTACACAGCTAGAAAGAAGCTGTGGGAAAGAATAAAGCCTACTGCAAAAGCAGAATTTGCCTTTCCAAGGCTTTAAGGGACGCAGAGCAGGGCACAATATTCTAGTGGTGCTAAGGAGTAATAAAGCTGCTTTAAGCAGACCTACAGCGTTGATCCTATCTCTCCAGATCTGTGTTTAGGGTGTCCCCAGAAGAAGGGATTACAGCTAACACGCTGCTACTGTCCAGAGTCCGTGCAGGTCTAACCTAGGTCTAATTTTAGGTTTAACTCAGGATTCAGGAGAGAAGGGATATGACAGGGCTTATAAAATCACACACCATTACATGTGTCGCAAAGACAGTTCAGCATGATGGAGTGGTTATCCCTSTGTCTTTAAATATTCCTGATCACACCCACTCTCTAGCACTATTCATTTTCTAGTAGGATTTTGACAAGAACATTCATGTCACCCCGAAAATGAGGAAAGTTTCCTAGAAAAATCTGGAAGAGTTAGGCCCTATATATTTTTCTCTATTAAAATAATGTATGAGGTAGGACTGATTCATTTTTACCTTAGAACCTCCCTGAGGATTTTCATTTCTTGTTGTTCAATTTCACTGAATACATCAGAACCATCTGTCAAACAGTCAGGCAACACACCTATCAAAAAATCAGGGCAAAATTTATGCATTACTCTTAAAAAACATTATTTTGTATTCCCTTTGGCATCATTCTTCAGCCAGAGCACAGAAAGAAAAACTACATCTAATTCTTCCTCTCTGTAGCTGTTTCCAGAAATATTCTAAATCCTGGGCATTGAGTTTGTGGCAGCAAAAAGGCAAAGCGCTCTGAAATACTAAAATTTGGACATCTAAAAGGTAAACCATAAGCCATACTCTACACTGACCATCATACAGTATTCCCTACAGGCTGCAGAACAACCATGACTAACTAGACAATCATTTTCCTAATTAGCTGCTGGGCGAAACTTCAAATTTAAAAATTACTCTCTCTGAAAAACCATACATGCAGTAAGAACACAAAACAAAATGGTTAAAACTGTAGACATGGAATAAAGGGGTGAGTAGATGAAAATCCTCTCAAACGTCATCAGAGCAGCATTGTTGGGTATAAATTATTTGCTCTTCCTTAAAGGTAAGTATACATTAGAATGAAGGTCATAACTTCTGCTTTCTATATGGATTTTTCATGTGCAAATGTGCAATGTGATTTGCAAGATAAACGTGGCAGAGAGTGAACAACAAGGATGTTGATAGTCTGGATTTTGCAATTTGCATAGCAATGATATGGTGCTAAGTGATATAATTACTTTAACACTCCCAAAATTGTCAACAAAATTCTTTAGCAGAAAACTAAAGCCAAATTTCACAGAAAAACTTTAACTTTTCAGCTCTATTTTCCTATTTATTAGAAAGACAGCAGTGGCTGAGAATACAAGCCAAGGACTAAGTATTGAAATCCTGGTCCTGCTAAAATCAACTGAATGTTCTTCATTAATTTCAACTGGAACTGGACCAGAGCTCCATACTCATTATTTATCAATCATGGATCATGTAGTCATCAAAACACATAAAAAGATGAAGCAAAACCCCACATTTATCATTTCTTACCATTTCTTTCTTTAATGATTCTAATAGCTTGCAATTGCATTTCAATATTTTTCTGTACCATCATTTCTTTAAATAGTCTGAAATCTTCTGCTGCCAACACTGTTTGCAAAATGGCCTGCAGGAGGGAAGATAATCATAAATGAATTAAAAATCCTACAGAAAGGATCACAATCATTTCAGTTTGCTTGAAATTATATTAAGATTTAAATTCTGCTGAACATATGTTTTCAGTAATTAGAATTAATTCTCCTATCTGTCTACTTTTTCTAGTTATATAAGTTAAGCTAATAATAATAATAAAAATAAAATCTAGAGTTCTTTTCTTGCCTATGTCCTTAACTCATCATGGCTACAATAACGTTATCACAAAACCTGGAGGCTTTCCCAGTGTAAATTTACTGCTGCAATTCATTTGACTTACTGAACAAAAACTGTAAACTTGACTGAGGGACGTACACTGAAGAATCTTGTTATACATTTAGGAGGAAGTATGTAAACAAAGCTCAATTTACTGTGGCAGCAGAAGCGCCTACTTCTCTCCCCAGCAAACCTGAGACAATTCTGAAAGGTATCTTTGAGCAGATGAAGTTCTATAGAATCATGCCTTGTCTTCTCAAGGCCAATTTTTGTTTTCCAGATTTTATCATTTTATTACAAAATTAGAGGAAAATATCATCTTTTGCCTTTACGGAACATGTCTATTGCTTCAACCTTTTAGTTTGTCTGCTATCGTAAATGGACAGAAGACTAAGGAAAAGCCGACACATCTGCAATTAAAGGTGAATGACACACCCTAAACTCTGGGGTTTGTTTTAAAAAAAAAACAAAGCACAGGAGACAAATCTCTGCTAAAAAGTTTCTGACACCACACAAATATCTGTCATTAACTTAAAGATATAACTTTGCTGGTCATGGTTCATTATATGAACAAATACATTAATTCAGGTTTTAGAAAATTAAAGTTTTAACAATAAAACTTTTCAAAATTTCATCTTTGCCCTGCTATATTAGTGAAAATATAATGAAAAATTAATTAAATCCATACATTTCTTAACAAAGAAAAACATACCTGTGAAGTGTGTGTCTTTGCAAGAGGAGATGAAAAAGCTTCTTGAAATTTCTCTTCACTAATTCCAACTTCTTTAAGATAGCCTTCTATTAATTTTTCAACCTATAAGAAAGTATAACCTTTACCTCCTAATAGGTTTTTCCCTTGGAATCATATGACATTTTTTCATAATTGTATATTCTTTACTGCTGCCATTTTATTTTTCAACTCGCAAGAAAATCACTGCAAGACTGTAACTGATTTTCTGATACTTCAGGCTTGATTTACTTTCATTAACTGTTAAGATTAACATTGATTTTGCTTGCTGAATTTGGTTACTACTCAATTTAGCTTCTCCAGTTTCCAACAATCTCCTCTCTCTGCCTTTTCCCCGGAATCCTGGCTAGTATTTCATGTTATTTTTTGCCGCCTACATAATTTCAGCCTGACCCTGAAGGATAACAGGCACACAGAGCAAAATGGATGTTGATCTGCATTTAATTGTTTTTTAACATAAACTATTACCATGCCTTATTACAAAAAATATTTTAGATATCTGTGTGCATTGGTTCATAGGTATTTTAAGAATGCTCCAAAAATATTCTGTAGCTTTTTTCTAATACTTAAAAGTTAACTCAAAGATTTATCAGAGCCAATAGTGAACAAAATACAAGCTGTATGTGTTTCCTTTCAGTCATCATGTTGCTTGTCATTTTTAACTTGACAGAAAATACCAAACTTATAGTATTTTAGCTAAAGGATATAGCAATATGACTGAAAAATATGTAACAGCACATAAAAAATATGACTGTATGTTAAAGTTTCTTTTCTACATACCTGGTGTCTAAGCATAAAAAAAAAAAAAAATCATATGGCAACTATATAATAAAACTTTTGACGGGCAATGGTAGAAAATTATAGATAACAGATGATAGATAATAACACAATTAGAAGTTCATCTAAATAAATACTACTAAACATTTTTAATTATACTTCTTAGAAGTCTACCAAAGTAGTGAATAATGCTCACCAAAGCTTGGTACTCCTGATAAATTTCTGTGTAAGACAACTTGCTTTCTTCTTCATCATCAAAAACTTAAAGACAAATATTCCTGAGTTAGTGTTTGAGGTACTAAAACATTAAATACACACCACGGAAATTAATTTATTCYTTAAAGAGAAAGATTAATCATATTTTGAAAGGTTAAAAATATTAACTATACTTTTAAAGGAATATTTAATCATATGACAGCATAGGGAATGATAAATAACAATAAAATATTCTGTTTTTCACACATTCTGGCTAAGAATGTACTTTGACAATTTAATGTTCTGCTTTAATTAATATTCAAGGTTTCAGATTTTTCCTCTTGGAAAAAATGTATGGAAAAGTACTGGCTCAATAACTAGAAGTCAAATATTCATTTGGTCACAATACATTGTAATTAACTAATATGAAAAAAAGTATAACAGAAATGGATTTCTAAGCAAGTTGAGAATTCAGCAGATATGTACATGAAAAACCAAGTGTTAGTATAAGAACTATCGTGAACTTGCGTAAGGTCCTTCTAAGACTGCAAATGATTTATACAAAGCAGAAAAATTCTCTCTCTCTACATATACTTAAAGGGAGGGTGTGTTACCATTCATTTAACAAGAATTCAGTGTGATGCAGGAAAAGGAGACCCTGACAACATAAAAACAGATAACCCAAAAAAAGGAAATCTGGTGTAGGTAAATTATTTTTTAATTATATCTATCCTGGTTTAGACAAAATGGGTATTTGTATAGTATAGGCCATCCTAAGACCATATTAACAACTCCTGACTGGAAATATCAAGCAAATAACATCGAATAATCTAGAATAGATGGAAGCAGCAGAAAATAAGAGAAACAGAAAAACAGCTTCCTTTTTTGAAAAATGTACATTTTCAAATGCATATTCAAATTTAAATTAAATTCATCATCTCAACAATGAACAGAGGTAATGTAAAACCTAGAGATTAAAATGTAGGCTTAGAAGTAAGATATCCTCAATTCCCTTCAAGATTAGCCACCCTGATATGTTGGAGAAGTCACTTTCCATCTTTTGAAGTCATTTGAGGAATGGGAATTCCACTTAACCAATTGATGAATGGATGTGATTTTTTTTTTAAAACATCTCTCATGAAAGATGGTACCAATGCGCATAGAAGTAGCATTAGTTTCACATAAATTCATAGTGACTTTTAGAAAGGATCATTTCCCAGCTGTGACAGACAAGAGACAATGTCACACTCAGTCTTGGTAAGATGTGATCTGAGATGGCTGTTCCTAAAACAAAAAGCGCTTGTATCACTTTGTAACAACCTATAGCAATGCAACCACGAAAATCTAATCAAACAGTTCAGGCCCTCTAAATAAGCAAGGGAAACATACTTTTTAAATGACATGATTTTGGAGAATCAACATTGCTTTTGTTTCATTTCTATACAGGCAAAATACTTTAATTTTTGGGGAAAAAATTTTTTTAAAAAAGTAAGTGCTTTTAAAATATTCATCTAGCACATTTAAATAGTAGTAAACATTTGTTCAGCAAAAAGGTACTATAAATCTCATTCTTAAAAAAAATTCAGCTTCTGTAGCAACCACCATATTACTGAACCCAAGAGGATGAAGATACTTAACTGCCTCTATTGTCTTCTGCATCTCTTCCCCTTCAGGGGATCTCTATTATAGCTCTTGCAGGCCCTAACCTTTTTGTCTCTGCTTCTCTGCTCCCTGCTACTTCCTGCTGTTCCTTTCCTCCCTGAGCACCCAGAGGAGTGCTGAGAAAGGGCTGGTACTCCTCAGTTGATTCCCAGCCAACAGCTGGCCTCACGCCGTAGACAGGACACCTCTGAAGTCCTCGTGCTCCTTCCACAGCTGCAGGACAACATGGAAAGCAAATTGGAAAGCTTGTACTGACTGCTCTCAATTTTCAGCATTTGAGCCAAAAGAGGATGAAAGTAAGTGCCAAAAGAAGAGAGTTCCAGTCAACACCTCCTCTGATTTAAATGGCATTAAGGAATAGTGTGTTTGAATGGGGATCGTGGATTTTTCAGAGTCAGGATTCCTTGATTCTGCAGTCATTATCTTTCCTTAATGTTTTGGTATAGTCTTTTGTCACCCGACAGGAACAAAGATCTGGAAGAACACCAGATCAAGGTAATCCAGGGGACCCAGGTATACTGGGAGACAAACTAATTATTTTTCTGTTGAAAACTAACATCTTCACTAGGAACTCTCAAACAGGATGACAGCTAAGTCAAGTCTGAGTTCTCCCTGCTAAACTGAGCCACTGACTATCTTAACTCATGGACAACAGCTGGTAAGCAAACTTGAGATAACTATTTTAATTTTTTTTTTCCCCTCTCTAAAGTGACCACTGAGGAGGTTCTCTGTCCTAGGAGGTAAGACAGTCATAGGCAGTGATACCTATTTATTCCTTTGATACCTTGTCTTTATCTTCTCGCACTCAATACTATAATCAAGCTTACACAAAGTAATGTTTCAGTCAATGCCTTAAAACATCTGAAAAAATTTGAAAATCCCCCTCACCTTAAAGACATACCTACGGATTTAACTTCAGTTTAACAGCCACATAGAAAAAAAATTATTCAAGCCACAAGAAATTAATCAAATCCCTAGGAAGTCAGGTGGAGAAAGAGAAAGCAAACTAAATTATGAATAAATAGAAAATCGCTAGAATCATTTATAATTCAAAGTGCAAGGACTTGGCCTGACTAGAGTTGCAAAATAAATTCCTTATATACCAATTACAAAGACTCAAATTCTGTTTTGGAAGAATCACAGAACATTGACAATTAATCAAAAATCATGCTAATTTACCTGCTCAGCCCAAAGGCTTTAAAAGTTTCAGAACTAAAAGAATTCTGTCTTGACAAAATATTTCAGTATCAACAACATTTACAAAAATGTTGCGGTGCATTTAAAGAAAGGAAAAGCAAACAGCACAGGTAATTGCATCTATAACTCCAAATGTCTTTAACTGTGCTTTCTTAGGAACTCTAACATTGCAGTAACACTTCTTTAATCTTTTCTTAGAGAGCTATATTCTCAATAGCTTCTGAAAGTCATCCAACAACTCTCCACAGCACAAATCATAACTCAGAAGATCATTTGCTGTAAGGACTTTCTCTACTTTATTCCTCTTATTTCTGAGGTTGAAACAAACTGACAGGAAGAGACCGTTGTACAGGCACACTTCACACTAAATGCAAGTTTACTGAAGTTCCATAAATCTTCYTACTGCCAGTAAATTCTATTCAGCCTTCTAAAAAGAGTTCATTACTCCAGAGTGGGATAATCAATTCCTCCGATTCCTAAAACAAGAACAAGCCAGTCCTCTTAGACTGTTTGCATAATAATTGAAGTGTCTGAACAACTGGTCCTCCAGTTTAGACCTCCTTCCCTAGAGAAAACTTCTACTTCAGATTTCTCTATTTCTTCCGTGCTGTAAAGAGTCTAGAATCTTTACCTGTATTTCTCATCAGTATATAAGGGAAGGGCTTAAATACTCACAATGATCTTGCCTCAGACAAAGATTGGGAAGAATGGAAACAATTCAGGATAAGTGGACTTGTTTAGAAGCTGTGGTCTGAATCAGCAGTATGTCTGTTTCACTCTAAGCACAAAATAAAAATCCCTAATGGACCTTAACAAGACCTACAGCACAACAAGAGGGACTGCCCAGCTGAGACCAACCATTACAGAAGCTGTCCTAGAGCCCAGAGCAGGATGGAGGGGAGGAAAGAATAAGTACAAGCTGGTAGAACAAACTATGGTAATAACCATTCTACTTTGGACTTGATCATTGTTAAGTCCCTAGAAATAAGATACTATTTGAAGGTCTTTGTTTTATAGCTTCAGTATTTTTGCCTCCCTATCATATCACTCTGCTTAAAAGAAAGCAAATGTCACTCCAGTCTTCAAAAAGGGCAAGAAGAAGGACTCAGGGAGCTACAGGCCAGTCAGTCCCACCTCAGTCCCTCGAAAGGTGATGGAGCAGATAATCCTGGATACCATTTCCAAGCACGTGAAGGACAAGAAGGTGATCAGGAGTAGTCAGCATGGATTCACAAAGAGGATGTCATGCTTAACCAATGTGATAGCTTTCTATGATGAGATGACTGGCTTGGTGGATGAGGAAAGAGCAGCGGATGTCATCTATCTTGACTTTGGTAAGGCTTTTGACACTGTCTCCCATAACATCCTCATAGGTAGGCAAGCTGAGGAAGTACAGGCTAGGTGAGCAGTGAGGTGGATTGAAAACTGGCTGAATAGCAGAGATCAGAGGGTTGCGATCAGTGGCGCAAAGTCTAGTTGGAGGCAATAACTAGCGATGTACATCCAGGGGTCAATACTGGGTCCAGTCCTGTACAACTTATTTCCCAATGACGTGGATGAAGGGACAGAGAGCACCCGCAGCAAGTTTGCTGATGATACAAAACTGAGGGGAGTGGCTGATACACCAAAGTGTTGCGTTGCCATTCAAAGGGACCTCAACAGGCTGGAGAGATGGGCAGAGAGGAACCTCATGAAGTTCAACAAAGGCAAGTGCAGAGTCCTTCACCTGGGAGGAACAACCTCATGCCCCAGTACAGGTTGGGGGCTGACTTGCTGAAGAGCAGTTTTGCAGAGAAGGACCTGGGGGTCCTGGTGGACAAGCTGACCACGAGCCAGCAATGTGCCCTTGTGGCCAAGAAGGCCAATGGTATCCTGGGGTGCATTAGCAAGAGTGTTGCCAGCAGATCCAGCGAAGTGACCCTTCTCCTCTACTCAGCCCTGGTGAGGCCACATCTGGAGGACTGTGTCCAGTGCTGGGCTCACCGGTACAAGAGAGACATGGAGCTACTGCAGCAAGTCCGGCAAACAGCTACTAAGATGATTAAGGGACTGGAGCATCTCTTATGAGGAAAGGCTGAGAGAGCTTGGCCTGTTTAGCTTGGAGAAGAGAAGGCTGAGAGGAGATCTTATCAATGTGTACAAGTATCTGAAGGGAGGGTGTTGAGAGGATGGGACCAGACTCTTTTCAGTGGTGCCCAGTGACAGGACGCGAGGCAACAGGCACAAACTGAAACACAGACGCTTCCATCCGAACGTGAGGAAAAACTTTTTCACTGTGAGGGTGACAGAGCACTGGAACAGGTTGCCCAGAGAGGTTGTGGAGTCTCCTTCTCTGGAGATATTCAAAACCCGCCTGGACGCAATCCTGTGCAACGTGCTCTAGGTGACCCTGCTTGAACAGGGGGGTTGCACTAGACGATCTCCAGAGGTCCCTTCCAACCTCAACCATTCTGTAATTCTGTGAAAAATGGTCCATGCTTAAGGCAAAATACAACTGCTTTGAATAAGAGAATAGTTCAACACAAAATCTTATGATCTGTCAGGTGATACTACAAGAACAGATCTCATTTATAGTAACCATGGAAAGTTATCCTTAATTAGTCTGTGACAGTATGCTTTAACATTTTTCATGTGTTAATGTCTGCAGGCTTGGTGGTATCACAGGCTAAAGTTTTGAAACATGATTTTTCAAAAATCATAAAAGAAAGCTTCCTTTTTTCTAGATGATTTATGCATGTATCAAAATTGGACTGATTTTGTACCTGCTTAAATAAGCATTTGGGAATCTACCAATGGACTCCAAATTGCAGTTATTTTGCTACCATAAGGAGCCAGGTGTTTCGAGGCAGAGGAAACAAGCTGTTCTGTAAGTAGCAGAATTAATTTAGCCTGGCTTTGTGCAGTAGAGATTTATTTCCTTTTCTCCTCTCCGCACACGTAGACCTACAAAGGTCTCCCTAGTAGCCTGCACATAGACCTACAGATCTATCCTAGTCCGCCCTCACACTGCTCATACTTCCAGTTAACCTTGGGTACTCCCTCAACTTATTCCACAGTTCTCTCAGTTCTTTATCCTGCTGCTACCCAAAAAAGAAAATGTAACTATAGTTGTTTCTGAGCTAAGCTCATGCACAGACCAGCTAGCCTACAAAACATAAGCAATAACCACTGACTTCTTACTGCAGACCATCATTTGTGAGATAAATTAAGGTTTCTCATCTCTACCTGCCAATTTTCATAAAACTGCAGGAGTTCAGTTTTGGGACTTCTACTGTTCTGTCACGCTGGCCAAACAGCAATTTTAATAGTATAATCTTTTTTTGTTAGGAAGGAAGTCTTTTAAAATAGCTATAGAAAAGTATTAAAGGTCTCCAAATGGTTTCTAGATACATTATGTTATGAAATAAAGTGGAACGAATAACTCACTTGGCATAAGGGGATCATACTGCAAGTTCATGCCAAAGTCACTTGTATGAACATACAAACTAATGAATGTAAATTACGACATCTTAAAAATCACCTCTTAAACAATGAAAGCAAATCCACTTTGGTAGGTTATGGGAGTGGAGACTGTTTTTTCCAAGAATAAAAGACCATCTCTCTAAAAAAAGGTATGAATGCTGCAACTATAGCTTTGTAAAACATGAAGGCCATTTAATGAAAAACCACTTTTAAACAGAACCTACAGGGCCTCAAACGTCCTTGTAAACACAGAACACTGATTTGCAATTATGATTTTACGTGCCAAACACACACAGCACATAAGAAGAGTAGTGGCTTAGTATTCCCGCCTTACAGTGAAGGCCTTGACCTATTTTGGACGTTTCCCTCGTTTCTGAAACAGCCGGCAGGGTGTCAGCTGGCACCCCCTCGGACGCCCCCGAGACGACCAGCGCCCTGCAGCCGTTCACTGCCCGCTCATTTTTATGCTCGTACTTGAGGCCACAAGCCCAGAGAAAAGGGGAGCCGCCGCCTCCCCTGCGGCGGGCGCAGGCAGGCGCACGCACCCCGCCGCCTACCCCGGCCCGCCCGCGCATGCGCAGCGGGGGCCGCGCAGGCCCTGGGCGCTTGCGGAGCGAGGTGGGATTGCGGAGGGCCCCCAGGCGCCCCCGCCGTAGCGCTGCGGGCCGGAGGGGCCGGGCCCCCCCCGCCCTGCCCCGCCCTCGCCGTCTCCCCCCGCTGCTCACCCTCGCATTTCTGCTCCATGAACTCCAGGATGGGGACGGACCAGGCGGGCCCCCGCAGGAAGCCGGCGATGCTATCCACCACCCACTCCACCTCGGCCTCCTCCTCTGCCGCCATCGGCGGCGGCGGCCAGGCCCGGTGGCCCCGCGGGAGGCGCGGATACGGCCGCGGCCGTTGGAGCGCCCGCCGGTCGCTATAGCAACCGGTGTCACGGGGGAGGGGGCGCGCGCCGCACGTAGGTCTCCGGCGCCCTTGGTGCGGGGGGGGGAGGGAGGAGCTCGTTTCCGGCCCGGTCGCTAAGGAGACGGCCGCGAACACCGCCCAACGGCTGTTGGGGCGGGGCGGGGCGGAGGCCGGGGGCGCTAAGGGACTTAACGGGCTTAGAGGGGCCGCGCTGCGGCGGCCGTTAACGGGCGGGTCGAGCGACAGGAGTCTCCGGAGGGAGCTGCGGCGTGCRCCCGGGCCCCGCTTCGAGGCGCGCTCCCGGGTCGCCCCGCGCGGGGAGGCCGAGAGGGGGCCGGCTCCCCTGCGGCGAGGTAGCCGTCCGCGCCGCGGCAGCTGGTGCTGCTGTCTCCGCTGGTGCTCCTCAACCCACGCGAAAGCTGCGCGCTTCAGCATGCGGTGCCGCTGTGGAGGCGGGCTCCTCGGTGCCCGTTGAAGTCTCGATGCTAACCAAAGTTAATTCAAGCTTGTTTATGTGATGTCCGTTCATGCTTAAGCATTTGACACGTGTAACCCAAGTGCGTATGTTTTCTTGCTTTGGGAGGTGGGTGGGAGAGGAACTGTCAGCCTAAGGACGGCAGTTAAGAGCTGCAATAGCTTGTATAGGGTCAAGGACTGTATTGGTATTCCCTGTAATCAGATCACGGTTTAAAGGGAGGTGCACATTATCCACAAGTACGTTGGCATTAAAAGATATACTCGAAATTAGATCAGATGTTAGATAATCTTTTAATGCAACACCTCAGACTAGAGAATGAAATAATCACAAAAATAATTCTGTTAAGCTAAGGACAGTGTAAAGCGAAAGATGCAAGTGCAGTGCTTGTAAATGCCTTTGAAGTATAGCGATGCTAGTGCAGCCTTTCTAATTTAATTGACATTTTCTGATTTAATTAACATAAGTGGGGACTAAGCCCTATATACCAGGAAAATAATGATTTCTTGCTGGTAATCAGATGTTGAGTCAGCTGACTGTGAACAGCTATTCAGAATCACCCCCTCAGTTTGATAAGGATATACACAATACTACTGAAAATCTAAGCAAATAGAAACTAACTGCAGTGCATGTTATTTACCAGTTTCACAGTGAGGGTTATCAAACACTGGAATGGGTTGCCCAGAAAGGCAGATCTCCCCATCTCTCAAGATACTCAGGACACAACTGGAGGTCCTGAGCACCCTGATCCAAGCTGGCCCTGCTTTGAGGAGGGCTTGGACCAGATGATCTGCAGAGGTCCAATCTAGCCTAAATTATTCTATGATTCTTCTGTCAAACATATATTAATTTTATATAACAATAAAGCTTTGGCTTATATTTTTGGTTTATATAACAATAATGATGTGGATGATGATCCTGTATGTATGATGGAAAAAAATATTTTCAACCCATATTTTATTGTGGTATTACTTAGCAAACAATAAATAAGATTGGAGTATTGCTAGCTAGCTGTTGTATCTGGTGCTCTAATTCCAGATACCTGAAGTGTTATAAAACTTAAAGTGTTACCCAGTCATGAGGTGTAACAAAACTTATTTAAAATGTTAACCAATCATCAAGTCTTAATAGGAGCACAGATATTTTAGCATAATTCGTCACTTAGCAATTTTGTAAACACCCTAAAGTGTGAGAATTAGGAAATAATTTCCAAGGCAAAATGTATGAAGGCTTACATTAAAACTTAATTGCTTGTGTATTCTTTGTTAGTGCTGATAACTGGGGACACATTTCTTTTCTCCATTAAAAATAATTTAATTTTTGTAATTCTCCTCACCTATTTCACTGCTGAAAGAGTGAAAATTTTTTCTAATACTTAAATTTATTCCCCTTATAATGTTGGATGACTCCTTGTTTTGCTTGTGTGTGTTACTGATAAGAAAAAAAAAAACTATTTTAAATCTGCTTTTTATGCAAGTAAGGAACATGTGGTTGTGCCAGTTAGTTAACAGAGGGTCTTGTTCTTGCTCAAGAAAAACTCTTGTTGACATTAATGAGATTTACCTGCATAAAGGTGCAGCACTGGGTGTAGGCTAATTTATTTCCATCTCAAAGATAACGACTACATGTTGTCTTCACTATAGGGAAATGTTTGATCAGGTGCACTTAATTTCATCATTTTAATCAGATATTGCCCTGGAAAACCTTTTGATTTTTTTTTTGCAAATCACTTTAACTCTTTTAGATGATCAGTGCTTCTGTTTCTACAGCTGTGTTCTGTGGTTTGAGACTATCATAGTATAAGGTATTACTTGCCTACTGAACAGCTACCTCAAATTTATTTTGAGTGTTGACATAATTTAAATACTAATTCAGGCTCACATGATTGTAAAGTATGTTCACTTCTTGTATATGTAATCTGCTATAAATGTTTATGTAGGAGTTCTTGGAGTAGTATCATTTTAATTTGGCTCAGTAGCTGTCAGTAGTCATTCTGTGTTATGTCAGGTTATGCTAGCTCTACTAGCCCTGGCAGAAAATAATGTTTCTCCACCATCGTGATCTCTTCCTCCCTTAGCATCCCCACCAAGTGTCATACCTATTGCACATTGCCTATGTTTAAGGGAATCCCTTCCAGCTGGTTGCATGGCTGTCAAGAGTGTCAAGGATTTAGCTTTTTCCTTTGGAAGCCAATGTATTACTTTCATTCTTGGTTTAAGAGCTCTCTGAACAATAAGCTAGGACCTCAAGAACTGTTATGTGAATATATTTTGCTAGAATTATTCTCTTATCCAAAAAACAGACAGAACATGTGACAGACTACTGAGGGGATTTGTTGATTTAGAGTACCAAAACCGTTAAGCTATGTCAGGCAGGTATGTTTGAATTCACCAGAGAGGGATGACCTCCCAGAGAGCTTGCTTGTGAGACTTTTGATGAAGCTACTTTGGGATGTAGGGAAGCAAGGTTCCAATTAAGTGGCAGCATTCTGAAATTGCATGGATACGTCTGGCTTTTGTTCAACTGAAGAAAAATCCACTTTGTAAAGAAATAAAATATTTGTGCTTATTTTAACTTCTCATGATGTAAAAAGTGTGCATGAGTGGAAAAATGGATAGCATCCATATAGCTGTTTGAGCATGGACTTGCAGTACTTAAACACTGTTTAGGCAGTGATAGGTAAGTCGGGCCTGGAGGCAGCAGTAGTGCTGATCAGTGAGTTACTCTGCCATTTGTCTACTTTTCTGTCATGTAACTGAGAGGATGCGTGTGGCAGCATCCACTCACTGTTAGTGAAATCCCTGCAGTCCTTGTCAGTCCTTCTTGCCACCCTCCTCTATGCTGGCAAATCTCTACCTGGAAAAAAATTTACAAGAGGCAATAAACACCCAACATGAAATGACACTGGAAACCAGCTAAATGAAACTGGAAAACTTGAAGGGAATGGGCTAGGGCTCAGACYTCTGGAGTTTTATATTTTGCTTCTCCTTTGAATGAAGTAGGTAAAAACGTATGCTTGGAAACTAAACAGCATCTAACATTCAGATGTGACATCTGAAAAAGGATAGCATGTATTTGAAGACACAGTGTTTTTCACATTATACTAGAGAACTCGCAAACAATATTTCACTTACAGGAATTCATATGACATCTTAAGAGTTTTATAATTTCTCTAATTGCTATTGATACTGAGATGAATTGTAATGAAGAGGTCATAATGCAAAAACAATTTTATTCTTTGCATCACACACTATATATTGGTGCACATAGCTGTATTATATGACATGCCAAAAGCATCTGACTTTTCTTGCTTATGGTAACAATATACTTGTCTTTACTGACTTCAGCAGAGATGCTTCTAATATAGACCTTTGACACTGAGGAAAATCTATTTATTCTTTCAACAAGGGTAATATTTTATTTTTCACTTTTTATTAGTTGCATAACATGTAAAGTGTTTCCTATTAGTTACAAGGAAAATTGCTAAAGTAATTAGTATGAGGGAATTGTGTCCACTACAATCAAAACCATTTGTCACTTCATATGAACCTGCCAAATACTGTTATGCCCTCAGATGGTCAGATTGAACACTTGAGTTAGTGTTTTGGTTTTTGTTGTTAATAATATGAAAGGTAGAGCAGGAAATGCTCTCCTGTCTGATTCATGAAAGAGCAATTATCGCTTAATTTTCCATCTTCTCTATACAAGGTTACTATATTGGACATTTTGACATACTCTTGGTTCATCACTTTATATATACACTGACAGGCAAATTTGTGAAGCCTTTTCAGTCTCTTCACATACCACAGAATTCTTTATGGCAGTAGCCAGTTCTTTTCACATCCAATAAATTCTGCTCATATGCATAATGCAGCAAATATACACAAAGTCCAAAGTATCTTTTCTTCAATCTCTTTTTTATCAAAGAATTTCTGCACTGATAGCTTTTTTTTCCCCACAAGTATCTGGAAAAATATGCTAATGTATCATCTTTATTACTTTATTAATGCCTTCAAAGACTTACAAGCATCCTGATTTTGTATTAAGTATAAAATTAAGTGTATAAACAATTGGTTTTGCATTTGTTTTTAGAACAAAAATATTTAACAGTTACAATCACAATATAGCCCCACATCTGAATATTTCAGCATATCAGTCCATGAACATTTTACTGGATTGCATCTCATCAGTATAATTGAAGCCTTCGTTAAGTGGTTAAACTCTTCTCTGGCATCAAAATACAGTATTACAGTAGACAGCACAACTTRTAACTAAGAAATATTTTCCCCTGGCAAAGATGGCCTTGAAAAAACACATAAGTTTAAGAGGAAAACAGTTACATTAACTGTCCTGATTGAATCTTGGCATATCTTTTCATCCACAGTAGACCTATAGCACAATAACAAGGAGGTCTGATATTTCAAAGTCTTGAGAATGTATGACTCATCATTGATGAATGCCATTGCTGATTCTTTGCTACGTATATGAATTCATTTATCTTTGGGTAAAAAAAAAAAAAAAAAAGAATTATATCTCTTTTATTCGGTACTGTTGCACAGTATTCATTTCACCTTTGTATACACTCCGGTCCTAATGGTATTTACAAGATAGGCAGTCCAGGTGTTGATCTCTACTAGTTTTGATATTTGAAAAAGTTGATACCCATAAAGCCAGTTTTTACTTTATTGCAAATGGTCAAGATTAATGAAATCAAAAATGTTTTAAAAAGACATAAAAAGTGAGGCAGGTGAGCTTTTAGCTATTGGCAAAATAAAGCTAGTTTTGATGCCACCTTTAATTTCTTCCTTTTAATCTTTTCACTGTGGATAACTTTGTTGATGTTTGAGCAATTTTGAGGATATTGACAAAGGTGCAAAACATAGATGAAGGAATTAAAGCCTGAACAAGTAATAATAAGACTGTTTACTGTAACTGTAAATCTACCTAATTTATAAAATCTAATAAATAGTCTTATAACAGTTATAAATATTTTAATCTTGGCAAACCTGATACAACTTTTCCAATTTGTTTTTATATATATCTTTTTTTTGGAGGGTAATTTTTAGGGATTAATAATATCTCTGAAAGGAAATTTCAGACTTGTTTTATGAACCTCATTTCAAAGAGAACTTTGATCTCAATTGGTCTTCTGGAAAGCTGCAATTCAAAGGCCTTGTTCTTCAAGGAAACTATGCACCTGTAGGGCTGGGGCAGGCCACAGGAAGCAGTGTAGTCCTCCCCACTTTTTCTACGTAGCAAAAGTATACTTAGACTGTCCTTGACATATTTTTGTTCTTCAAACAGTTATGTTCTTCAGAACATAACTTGTTCTTCAAAACTTCTAACAGAAGAGATTCTACAACCTTTTCTGCATCCGTTTTTTCTACTAGGTCTACAAATAAAGGGTTACTACATGTAATGGAAAGGCTATGGGAACACAGTGTAATTGTATATTTAGTAATGTAGGGGAAAAAGGTGCATCATATACTCTATTTAAGATGTATAAAAATACTGTGCTTTTCTGTGTTACCTTCTAAATTCCTAAAAAGTTTTCTAATTCAATTTGTGACTTCATATGGCCTCTAAATTTGTGCATTTCATAAATTTTTAGGCTTTTGTTTTTACTCCAGCAACATATGAACAGTTCTGCAAATTGTAGGCCAGAACTGGCCATTCATACAAATATACCATGCAAAGGTGGGCAGAGCTTCTGACAGCAGCGGGATGGCTCTCTTGAGAATTAGTTCTCAAAATTAAGCCTTACAGCTCCAGGCTTGCTCAGACTGATGTGCTTGTGTGCATGCACTTTCTCTTTCATCTTCTACCTGATCCTGCCAGAGAAAAGCATCCTGAAGTCAGCAGCCAGAGAATTAAAGAGTAACACATCTATTTTGTCTGGGAACCCAGGGAAGATTTGTTTCCTAACTGCCCAGCTACAAAATATTTGCTATGAGAAAAAAGAAAGCATGAGGGTCTGCTTTGTGGCAGCAAGACTGCTCTTCCAAAGCAATCTATATTTATATAAATCAATGAAAACAAAATCTAACAAACACTGTCTTCTCACATGTATTTTGATTCACTGGGCAAACATGGTCAGAGCTAAAGCTCTGTATCCTGTTTATCATATGTAGGTCTCACATGAATGTCAACATACATATTGCTTGACAATTCCTTGCACATATTCTTCATTCTCCTTTTTTTATACAACTACACGTGCCAAAAGATACTAATAAATGTAAATGTATATGTTTATTCTTCTTTATTTTTCACCAGGAAGATACTGGATATGTTCTAGCAAGTTTAAGTGTTTTTTTTTAATGTGTAGCATTTAACATGCACTTAGGAAAGTGCTTTGTACTCAGCAGTCCTTACATAAAATGTTTAATTAATCTGTTTGCCAACATCAATAAGTTTGTACCACATAGTCTGCCTCTGGCACCTGATTTAACACATGCACATTCTCATTTTTTCCAGGATATTCTTCAGTCTAATAGGCAGAGTTAAATGCAACTTTTGGTTAAAAGGTGAAAAGTGAAAACGCTAATCAGTTGTTTTAATTTACCATTATTTATTGATTAGTTTTTCTTTAAAAATTGTACACTTCAGTGTCTTTATTGTACTTTAGTCAAAGCTAAAATAGAAGTGTAATTGGTTTTAGGAAAAGCAAATGCACTGAAGAACTACTTAAGTGAAGTCAAATAAATGCCATTAGGAATCATTTGAGTTACCTGTATTTTCTTTTCCTCCTAGGAATATTGGAATCCTGCAGGAACTTCTGAAGATCTTTCTATTTAGGACTTTTTCTTTCATTTTGTAAAGCTTTTCTTTTCTCCTGTTACATGAATGTTTTATGCAAATGTAAGGCTGTTGGAACAGAATTCATCCTTCATAAGATGCTGTTCCTAGCTCTGCGGTTCCAAGGTCAGGGCAGGAACCAAACTGATTCAGGAATGTCACAGTCCAGCCACCAGTTTCTTTGTGCTCCTGAGCAGAGCAAGCCAACACGAGAGCCCTTGTGCAGGTACGTTATCCTTCTGTGTTTGTTTATCCACACCTTCTCTGTGTTGTGATGCTGAAGCGGGGACCAGAACTCTTTTCTACCATCAACATGAGGTATGAAATAGCAACTTGGCTCCTTACTTTTCCCCATTATAGCTGTGCATGAGTCCACAAGAAGGATTTATTAGAGACATAAGTATTTTTAACATAGCCCCTGCTCTCTTTTGTCCTACTTTTGTCTTACTGACAGTGAGCAGACTGATTTATCACATACGAAACTACCTGACTCTGCTGACTCCAAACCCCCAACTTTATTTTAAGAGCCCATATCATTCATATTTTAAGCTTTCATATAATGATTATTATTCTTAGCTAAATTATCTAAAGTTGTGAAGTCCAACATCTAATGCTARTTTGATTCCATGTATTTTTCCCAAAGCAAATGGTATTATCCATTTACCAAAAATATGATTTATTGACATATATACAGGTATACTTCTCACAGGAATTTTCTCCACACATTGACTAAGTATTTCAGAGTAATTGCTTTAGGGCTTTTACCATTCATTTTATTGCAGTATCTGAATATTTTGAATTCTAAAAGCCCTTGTAATGCTTTAGATTTTTCTGTCCAGCTTCAGTCAATTGCTATTGAAGGAAGACTAACTAGGTCAAGGTGAATTCTATGGTTTGATTTGAAGACTGTGAGCTTTATTATTCTAATCTCTTTTGGCATCAAGCTCTGCAGCCATGAGCAAGTTAAAAAAATAAAAAGAAAAAAGCCATGTATCAATAGTGGTATGAGGTCTTAGAAATAGGTCTTAGGCTATACAAATAAAAAGCAGGTCAGAAGCAGCTCAAAATAAAACATGTCCCTGGCTACCTCTATCCTCTCCATTCCTCTTTCTTCCCCATAGACAATCAGTATTGTTAAGACAAAATGGCCAAACTGCTGGCTTGGAAAATTGTGCGAGTGACCAAACCTGACATGCATATAAACATACCCATTTTTGATATGCACTAGTGTTAGTAACCAGAAGATTTAAGAATGGCAACAAATAAAAGGATTGCACTAGATTTCCATTTTGAAACAATTTATGTCACATGTTGAGAAGAATCCAAGGGCCTTTAAAGTGGAGCTCACTAGACTACAGAGCACCTAGGTCAGGTCCTCACTTCGGCTGATGCTTGTTTATAAACCACAAGATAGATCCAGCAGGAAACACACATCAATAAATAGCCTGGCAGTTAGTTTACACAAAAGATCTGAGACATGGCTTTTCAAAATCCCTGAATTAAGTCAGAAAAAAACATTTTCTTACACCTTTGGAAAAGGTTGTTACCACTGAGATAGGATCTCTCTCCTGTTTTGATAAGAAACTCCATCATAAAGCATAGAAAACTTGTTGATGAAAGTTTTATCAAAAGTGAAGATATGTGGTTTAAACAAATAGGTATCGTCTAGTTGTTTCAATGGAAAAATCAGAATCAGTTCTCTGAATTGGCAAAGAGTTCTTCAGACAGATGCTGGCAGTCATGAGAATGGAGGCAGAAAGGGGTGAGAGCTGGCGCACGTGAAATTACAGCCAGAGAGACAAAGAATGTAACAAAAGAGTAGTTCACCCTGCGGTTGCAACACTGCTGTTTTATAAATCAGGCAAAAATTCCAAGGTTAATGCTTTCACTGCTTTATAGTATTGCCATATTCCAGTCTAAAAGTTAAAAAATGCATCTAGTCATAGCCAAGTCTAAATCTAAATTCCAGAAATACATCGGGTTGAGGCTGCCTGCTGTTATAACAATTCTCACCACTTCTGAAGTGTTTTCTTCTTCTCATGAGTAGCACCTCTTTTGTGCAAGAGTTACTTTTGGTCTGATTTTTCAGCCAGTAACTGATCTCAGTCAGGCATTCACACAGTCGGGAAATGTTCCCCGTGACTCTTCCTTCTTAATTACAAATTAAGACTTGGCCCTTAATGACAATACATGTGGAAGAGTCTCCCTGGCATTTTGGAGGTCAGAGGATCTTCCACTGCCCTGCTGAAATCAGGAAGGCCGTCAGCACACTGTTCCTGAGCCCACAGAGGCGGTGGGTGCTGTCACCAAAGAAAAGGCACAGACTGGTTGGAGCACTGGTATCACGCAATCGGAAGAAGCATCTCAGCCACGCTCCTGTGGTCAGTAACAATTTGTAGCATGCAGCAAGGTATCTAGCAGTCCTAAAGGAATTTGTGACATTTTGTTCATAGTATTTCTCTCCATGTTTACGCTGCTGTAAAAATAGCGTACAACTTCTCTATTTTATTACTACAATATTGTATTTCAGTCTCACCAGCAATTTCACATATCAGTATAATTAGATTAGGATTGATTAGTGTGTAATGGATTACACAGTTACGTGTACATATACATATATACTGAGTATATATACTATTAGTGCTTTTTTTAACATATTTTAAATCTAAAATGTGATGCTCTTCTCAAAAGCTTTTTTGAGTAGTTCATAAGTCTTTCCACAAACAAAACCCACATTACTTTCAGCAAGAATTTGACTGACAAACTGAAAATCTGTTTGTTCTCTGCCATATAAAAAGATTCCAGAGAGTTTCAGGAGAAAGAAACACTCAGTAAGAGTTACTGCTTCTGGGAATTCAGGCCCTGAAAAAATCCCAGGTCATTCCAGAATCTTTTGGAAGCAGGATGATACTGTCCCAGGGAATTCAGACTATTTTGCCAGTTCTAATAACAAATTCAAATGAGAATCCTGAGTTTACATAGCAGCTCTATATTTTCTTGATGAGTTATTCATGGCATTCTTTCTCCACTGGAGTTGACTTTTCTACTCAGTTTTGGGAGGAGATTTTATCAGAAGCTCAGCATAGAGATTGAAGGTCTGTGGATATAGCACAGTATGATGGTGAATGTAACTCAGCAATTTATTTTGTCCAATTCTGGTGATTGGCTAATCTTGACATTAGTGAACTATCTAGTTTAGCATATTACAAACATATATATATATAGCCTTAACTGAAATAGCCTGAAGACAGCATATGAAAACACTTTAATATATTTTTCAGACTAAAATCTTTGTTTGAAATCAGAAACCATTCATTTCACTAATGCAATATTATGATGACCTAAGATATTCCTAGATATACTACTGTCTCAGGATATGTTAATATCTTTTATTTACCCAACATCATGGGAATATGTGAGATACATTCTAATTTTAGAATTAAAACACTTTTTTAACATCTTCCAGAATAATATCCAAATAGTGTACATACCAAAACAAAATTAAAGCAGAATGCACAACATACAACAACCGTCACTCTCCTAATCTAAACAACTTCTAGAGTTAAATATATTTTACAGTAGATAAAATTGATTTTAATTGATTTGTCCCTAGTGTCAGGGCCCTGGGTGCACCTTAATCACCCTGCCCAGCCTCACCTGGGCCCCCCAAGCACCCTCTGCCCAGGACACCCGTTTGAGCTCACTCAGGCCCTTGTGCTATGTTGTAGGCAGGTCTGTGCCAGTCTGGGCCCCTGCTGCTCCTGAGCTGGACTTCTTGGATCTGCCTCATTCCCTGGCCTTGTCTGGTGCTTACTGGGCTGTTGGCAGAACCTGGTGCTATCACCAGCTTTGCCCTGCCTGGGTGCTGCGGGACATGCCCTGGTCGGTAAGGTCGTGCCCCAGTCACTGCCTGTGCTGCGGTCCCCCAGGGTGCCTTACCCTCCTGCCCGTGTGGGGCTGCCCCACTCCTGCTGCTCCGGCACCTACGTCTTCGGGTCGTGTCCGGTTATTGTGATGGAGCTCCCACTTTGGAGGAGACAATTCAATGTCTGTCTGATCTGAGATCAGTTTCAGACTGTATGCTCCGGCTCCTCTGATCTTGTTTATCTGAAATAAAAATCTAAGCAAGCCTATTACAAGTTTTGTTCGTAGGTATCATGAAAGCAAAATAGATCTCTGCAATAGCAGTCACAAATAGTGGTATCTTATTAATGCAGTATTATTCCTCTTGAAATAGTCAGAATGGTTTTACTTAAACTGCATATATTGTACAAGTGTCTTTTTATTCAGTGTTGAAAAATAGCCAATGTGTTTCATAGAGTGAGCTGTTCTTTGCCGCTCTACATCCAGAAGTGGTTTAGAACAGAAAGTAAGTATTTAACAGAGGCTTGAGGCCCAGTGATGGACTGTCGCAGAGTTCTTTACATGGTGAAAACATTACTTCTTTCTCAGGCAAAATAAGCACCTTTTTATAATGCTACTCTAATGTCTTCCAGTTTTTGTGATGAGTTTTATACAGTCTAAAGATGTCTTTTTACAGTTTAGGCTGATTCTGCATAAGTGTTTTGGTTTGGAGCATTATTGTAGCTTTGGAGTGAATCTCCAGACTGCCCACTTACTGCACATTGGTTTGATTTAGGTTGTCCGAAGGTTCATCACAGTTGTGCACCAAACCCTCCAATTTCTAACAAGTTCCAAAACAAGGACTGGACCTTGGGACGGCTTTGAGTAATATGTGTGGGTTGGTTCATGGGACCAGCATAATCTACTCTCAGCTACAACTCTTGAACTGTGTGTATGGTATCCTCAGTGCTAGCTACTGATTTTATTCTATTGTACTAAATTAGCTAATATAGTCTTAGCTTTAATCATAGTCTGCACTGTTAACCTTACAGACAATGTAGTAATATTTGAATTCCATCAAAACAGACAGAAGTGTAACCCTATTTTTGACTTCGTCTAACTAGAAAACTTGTGCTGATAATTGCTTTCAGAGAAGATAAATTGATCTAAGGTGATCTAACTCTCACTCTGTCACAAGTTCTAATCTAAAGAATGGAGGAATAAATTACCAGATGCTAGGGCATTTTTCTTCTTGCAGAATAATAGCAGGAAAAGTTCAGAAAACATGATTGCCACAAGTCTTTGCCATTGATATGGCCTGAGTATTAAAAAAAAAAAAGTCTAATATGAGATTTGAGAAAGACCTTTCCTGTTCCTGAGATGTGAAGTTTTCTATACATGTCCCAGCTCTCTTTTTCTGAATCTCTAACATCTTCAGCTAAGTATCATGCAAGCTAAGCAGAAAGACTTCTGTTGCATACCAGCTGAGTTTCATTTCTTCATCAGTTTTAGTAACACTTTAGTAAAGATGCACTTTAATCTCTATTTTTAAAACTTCTCTAAAAAGACTGCTCAATATTTAGATTACCAAATATTTAGATTACCAATATTTAGATTACTATATATGATATATAGAGAGTGAAACTAAAGTTAATCTGAAAGCTGCCTAGCCTTGGAATTTCATAGTCTTCATAGTGCAAACAGGAATCTCACAAGCAACTGTTAGGGATATTAGTTTGAGTAATTTAGTCTTACCACAGGGCTTGGCTTTTGAGAAGGCCTTTAGTGGTCCACAGACAAAAGTGCTGGTTCTGTGGGCTGTTTGGAAGAACCGAAGCAGAGTTTGCATTCCTGATTTTTATTATCCGCATGTTTCAGTTGCCCCCAAGAACTTTGGTTAATCACATTGTATTGTTGATCATAAAAGCCAGGAAAAACAAAAAGAGACAATGCATTAGAGAGCTTCAAAGAAAATGGTCTGTGCTTTATACTTCTGAAACAGAAAAGTCAATTGGATATACAAGAAAGAAATATTTAGAGATACAGATGGAAATGTTTTGTACAGAACATAGTCTGTCCCCTTTCATATTTTTCAGATGTATAGAATTTGTTATACAAGTCAGATATTGGAAGATTTATGCAAGTTAGATTAGCAAATTACATATTCCAGAGAGCATGACTCTCTCACATTTGCCAGTATGTGTTACTTACCTTTCAGGTATAGAAAAGATGTCATATTAACTAATGATGAATGCTCTAGCTGTGGCAGTCCACAGCTGTGGCTAAGCCATACAGAATTCCAGGGTGACACACTGGTGTCAGGCTGACTTTTCTGGAGATCTGAGCAAAGCTCAGGAATTACAAAGTCATCACACCACCACATTAGCTCTCATCACTGTTCAGATGCAGTTGGCATCCTGAAAGCTTGCAGGTTTTGATGGGTGCTGGTCAGTAAGGTTTCAGAGGGGCTCTTCAGTTGCTTTTGACAGTGGATGGACCCTGTGCTCCCATTTCTACTTTCCTTCCCACTTCTAATGTTAAGCCTCTGAACTCCTAAGCAGGATAGGTACACTGCTATTTCTACTCTTGAAAGGTTTACTTGTGAATCAGCACTACCTAATAGAAAAAAAGGCAGCTGATTCCAGGATATTTGGAAAAGATTTGCCACCATAGGCAGGACTGTGAAGAATAATGGTGTTGTCCTGATGGTACAACTTCACTCTGACATTTCCATTTCTTTCTGCTGAGCTCTCACCTAATGAGGATTATACCAGGGTCTCTCTTTGGAATGCAGGGAGAAATGAAGCTGTGCTGTACATGGCTAGGAACGGCTGAGCAATATTTCCCTGAAAATATCATTGCCTGAATATGCCAATGCCCTTGCCATACCAGTATGTGTGAGAACAGGAAGGCCCACTGTAACAGAGCTGGGAGATGAAGAGCGGAGCCTTTCACAACTTTGTAAGCAGACAAAATGCTAACAGCATAAGCAGGGTTGCTTGTGTTCCTACTTGGAGGATTGACTGATTGTTGGATTCCAGTGCATGCATGGTTTTCATTAAGCTTTGTGTAACTTTTCGTAGTTGATTTTTGTAAAAGCACCATGAGTTATTTATTAAGTATTTTAAATTTGTGGACT
Organism: Apteryx rowi; assembly: GCF_003343035.1. Taxonomy (NCBI): domain Eukaryota; kingdom Metazoa; phylum Chordata; class Aves; order Apterygiformes; family Apterygidae; genus Apteryx; species Apteryx rowi. The sequence goes on from NW_020448786.1 coordinate 1,297,728, forward strand.
ATATACTCAGGATATGGGATTTTTATTCGTGCTTTATGGTATAACTTTAAAAAAAATAGTTTGGAAACTATGCTGTTATGGTATGTTCATTATAAAGTTATGCTGTGTGTAACTTTGGGCTATTTTGTGACTGTATCATGGATTATTTCATAGTAGAACTTAAATCCAGAAGCTACGCTGTCACTGCATGGGACTTGCTTCACCCAATGTATGTCTTACTGTCCCCAGGGAGCATATAAATTTCTATCATAAAATAATATAAACTAAATTACTATTTTTACAAAGGTGTGAACAAGCAGGCTATTTGGATTTTGTAGAAAAAAGACAGGAAATGAAGTGAAATGAATAGCACAAAAATCAGTGATTTCAAATAGGTGTAACAGTGTGAGGCAGACAGTGTGTGAAGTTCTCAGTGCACAAGGCACTTGACTGTTCACTGTGGCCTTTCTCTTTGATCATGGTTCTACCTTCTTAAGGGGCAGAAGACTGAAAGCCACCCTGCTTTGGAGTTGAAGGGATCAGTGGTTGGCTATTAGCTTTTGTTTCAATGCTCTGTAGGAAAAAAGGCTAGTTGGACAGTCTAAGATAAACTGCTGTTCCTACAATGAAGAGGTTTCTAAGACCAAGCTTGTAGCTGTTTGATGTTCTGCTATTGTGCCCAAAGGCAGCTTTGACAAGTCCTTTTCTCAAACACTGCAGTCTTCCTGTTCAGCATCTCTGTGCTATCACCACATTTCTGCATGCTGTCACTGCATCTCTCCATTGCTGCAAGGGTCAGCCCGGGCGGGTTTGTGGTTGTACATACACGGGCCCTCCCTTACCAGCTCCAGAAATGCTCCCCTCCCTTATGGTCCAGTCTCACCTCTAGTAAGCTGGAAGGAGCTTGCCAAAGCTCTCCTTCTCACTTCTGTTCTACACACACACACACTTTCCAGAGATGGTTATTTGATAAGGTTAATATCTGGGTGGACCAAACCTCTTTAGGTATGGATCCTTTGTAAAATGAGAAAATATATATTATTTTTTCTTTTGTTCAGTCATCCTTGCTTAAAATATACTTTTTTTTTTTTTTTTTTAGATTTTATGTTGTTTTCTTAGTTCCTAATACTGGGATAGTCTCATACCCAAGGTTCCTCAGAGCTCATTATATGCTCTTAAGATGCTTATGATGATTGACTCTAGTAGATGGCTGGTCTGCAAGGTTTTATGGTGTGCTGCTGTTTTACATATTACCATTGTGGGTTGGCAGGCAGGGCTTTGAGGCTCGTGGGGTGAGGCTAATCCCTGCTTTTGCACTCTTGCAGAAATCCTGGCAGGACTTTAGGTCATGAAGAGAGCTGGATGGAGGACAAGGGCTGGGGGGATGTTAGAAATCGCATTTGATACTCTGCTGGGAGTCTTAACACTGGTGATATGTGTTCAGTGTGATAAAGTAGGAAAAAGTGCTTGTTAGGGAAAGCTGACAAGAGACCAGCAAGCTCTACTTTGCTGCTATAGATCAGAAGACTCCTTCCTGACTCCTTATTGACTGGAAGGGTTTAGCTACCTATTCTAGAGCAAACAACAAAGCAACTCTGCATTGTAATGCCAGAGTAGTAATAGAGCACTTCCTGTACTTAAAATGCAATTTATATCCCCTGCAAAAAAACACATGGTTTTCAGTGAAATAAATACAGTTTAACATGTTTGGTATTAATAATATTGGCTCTGTGCTCTTTGTATGCATTTTTGTGCCAGAATAATTTTCTATGASAAAAATATGTCTTGAAAGCTTTTGCACAGATGAAATGCAATACTTTTTACTTGGAAAATGCCTCCAAAAGGCCTCATGTGGTGTTCTGTGCTGTATACGAATCTATAATATGACAGAGTGATTCCAACTGACCTTCACAAAATGGTTAGTTCCTTGCCATGTACTCTGTGAACACTTTCTGTGGCAGAATTTTCATTGGTAAATCCAGTGCCCCAGAGGGGATCATGGATGGGAAAGAGGAGTACYTCTAAAATGGCAGACTAGGAAGCCGAATAAACATAAAAGGGTGGGACAGTGGACAAGTAAGTTGTTGAGCAAAAGGTACTATTTAATCCCAAAGACTCTAGTGATGTTTTTTGTACGAAAGCATCAATGCAGTCACCACTGAATACACGAGTGGGTAGGTCTGGTGCTAACAAATCAGGACAGGGAGCTTGGAAAAATAAACTGGTAGTCTGTGACAGGCTAAGTGATGTTTTGGTTGGCTAGGAACAGATGACTTAGATATGCATAGCAAGACTGATTCTTAAACAGATTCCTTTGTAGTCACCACTTAAGTGTGCCTGACTGGGGGAGAAAAATCTCATTAACTCTAATCTACCCAATATGCTAATATCTGATACACATCTTTAAAAAAAAATTATACTGAACCTGTATCACGAAGTGTAACATTAATGACATACAGTAGTGGCAGGTATGGTGAGTCAAAAGTCAAATGCTGATAAGCCAAGGTCTCTATTGCAGGACTGGATGTTTGGGGGTGTACAGGAATTGGTAGCTGATTGATCAAAGAGCTGAAAGATTAGTTATCTCCTTCAGCATGGTGCTTGTCCTTCAGGTTCAGCCAGGCGCTTGCATACCTGGCTCTTTGAGATCTGAATCTAATGTGAGTCTCTTAAGTACAAAAGATGGTGGAGTTCTAACTGTCATGACACTAGATCACATAAGCAAACTAGAGGGCCTTGTGAGAAGGTAAAGCTGTAAGGGAAGGCGCCTGGAGGACTGCAAAATAATGTATAGCTCTGAGGCATCAACATGAAAGAGTTAGTACCAACTTACTATGCAATCAAATAACTACTTTCTAACGAAAGCATATGTGCAATATCTTGCCAGTTAGTACAAAGATTTGCGTCATGTGGATGCAGATCATTTTAATAAGTAGTAATTGAACTTAGTACAATTAATTTGTTCCATTCCTCTATGTAGGCACACCCTGTAACAGCAGCTCCTCTTGATTTTAAAATTAGCAGCTCTCTTACTAAATTTTATACATATGACATTTTCAGAATTTCTCATATGCAAAAACTATTCCTCTTGTATTCTTTCTATATCACTAAACTTTGGTTGTAGCATGCTTTTTGCTTTCCTTCTGATAATGTGGTGTGTCATAATACATCTTGCTTGCTTATTTTTGCCCTCCTTCTTACCTACCCAGATGTTTGAATTTTTTTCCTGTTCTCATTGTTTGGAAGCAAAGCATTTTATATTGGTCTTTATTTCAAAACAGCATCATTTTTGTTCAATATTTGTCAGATGCTTCCCCCACCACATACCATTTTAAAGAAAACATTGCTTTTGGGAGGCTGACAGTTTAGGGTGCTATTTAGTTCTGAAAAGTGCTTTAGAAGTAGTTTTTCTATTTTAAGGTCTCATGTTTCACAGCATGGCAAATATGTTGCATGTGAAAAAATTATTGTTTTATATGATTGTTTTCCGTATTCTTATGGTATCCCTACATAGTTACTTGGCAATATGACTATAGCTTGTGTAGGTGTAATCAGATAGGTTTAAATGATAAACCTATCTACCTATCTCATGTTCTAGAGATGTACTAGCAGATGTACTAGCAGATGTGCTGAGATGATAGGTTTAAATGATAAACCTATCTATCTAAACCTACCCCAGTAGTGAGTTCAGATGCTAGTAGAAAATTCTCTATAGTAGTGTAGGCTGTACAAACCTAGTAGAGACTCTCAAGCAAATACCCAGCAGATGAATCCAGCATCACTACAGCTATGTTGCTAATAGTTTAACTGGCTCATTGGATTCTAGTTTGAGCAGGCCTTCATGAGCTGCACACACGCTTGGGGACTGCAGGCACATACATCCTGAGAGTCAAATTAGCCTTTTGTCAGTACTAGCAGGCCAAAGTAGAAGGCACGCAGGATCTGTGAAGGCATGCTCTGAAGATGTTGCGATTGCAGCATGCTCTCAAGATTTGACTCCGAGAGCCTTGTCTACCTTACTGTTCCTCTGAGTCTCATTTTCAATATAAAACTATAGAACTTGCCTACAGTTGGACATAATTCTTGTCATGCATTTTTGGATGCAGCCAAAACTGTCGACAGGTTTTGAAAGAGCAAGGCTTGTTTTTATGCACATTAGCCCAATAGAAGATCTGTAGAAACTTGGTAAATGTGTGCAGCTTTCTGAGTGGGGGCCTTATTTGTAGATAGAAGTAATATATTTGGTTTGACTTGTGGTTGAAACAGCCGTATCAAGGTGTCTACTGCTATGCACGTAAGAAAAAAATGTCCTCAAGGGGGCACTATTGGTTTAAGCACAGTATAGAGGAGGTGCAGTTTCATCTCGATTTTCCTTTGTAGTGCATTGACAAAAAAGGCTCAGGAGCTCTCAGAATGACTTTCAAATCACAGTTAAAATAAGTTAAATAAGTTAAAATAAGCCACACAGAAGGTAAAGGATTCTTCAGTTCTAGAATTTTGGTACAAAATGAATCTAGTTATGAAGTATAAACAGCCAAAACTTTAATTTTCAGTTAAAAATAGGATTATACTGTGAATGAAGGTTTACTTATTCAGAAATTTAGTATTTATTTGAATTTCCTGTTTCATTGCTTCTCTTCTCCTTCTTTTGCTACTAAATTTTTGTGTGTGTAAAATAACACATTAGAATTTGATGCAGGGGAAAAATCAACTGTCACTATATGTGACATCTTGGTTTTCCTATTGTTATAGAGTAGGATACATAAATTGAGCAGACCCATAGTGACAGAGAAAAATGTTACACTCCTTGTAAAGCTTCCTGGTTGGTGTCTCAGTTTCCAAAACCTGTGATAATTAAACGACCTGCAAGGTGTTTGTAAACTTGTATGCTAGGAAGTGTCTCCTGCTACCTCTTGAAGAACGGCTGGATTTCTCTAGCTATTATTGTTATTGCTTTTAAACACTGGGATAACTTACTAGTTCTTCAAAGAGCAGATATATAAATACTAAATAATTAAACCCCGTGTGCTGTTGCTATACTAATATATACTCTGTTTCTGAATAGAGTAAACTGAGAATTTTAACCCGCTAGCTGAAGGCAACAGAAGGATTTATTTTCAAGCTTGGCATTGACAACTCGGGGGTCCTGAGCTCGTGATTCCAGAGTCAGCCTACAATTCCATTCTGACTCTGTATAGATAGTTGTACATAGTATGTATCAGTATCTGTACAAGAGTACAAACACTTCAAGCAGCAATTTACTAAAATTCAATGACTAGTCTGTAAAGGCAAAATTGTTGCATATCAGACTTCTAATTCTGTTATCAATCAGGTCTTGCCTAGCTAGTTATATTAATAGTCTCTGCAGATTTAGGATGTGCTTTTGTAAGGGGGAAATTGTGTGAGAAAGAAGAGTTAGTTGTTGCCTGCAATGATACATTATTTATTTTAGCTTAATTATTTTCATGCTGCATTAATGATATGATATGGTCTATCATAACAGTGGCATGAGAAAACAGCCACAGAAGAATTGTCACTGAGGAAAGAACATTATGTGAAAAACTCATTTTTGCTTTTATATTATTGTCTTGCTGCAAGAGGATTTAGTAGGTAAAACTGAACTATGTGCTGGGCCYTGGAGTGACAAATTCCTTCGAAGAAACAAGCCTTGTATTCTTCACAAGCAGTTAGCAGTTCCTAAATGCCTGACTAATTTCTTAAGCACAGTTCATGCCACTATAAAGGAAACTACAGCACTACTAATGCTTCACCATTGCTTGTTTCCACTTAACTGCAGTCATCAAGGAGAACAGAAGCACTGAAAGAACTTGACAGAGTAAAGATCTGAGCCCAAAGCAGAACAGTTATGAAGTCAAGTCAATCCAAATCATTTGCCAGAGCGTATATCCACCCTGTAGAAGCAGGACCAGCTCTGAAATGTAAGAAGTCGTCTCACAAGCTGGAGGCATGACAGTCTTTTCTTTTCTTTTTTTTTTTTAATGGAAGCTATGGATGAATGAGATTATCAGCATCTGAACCCTTGATACTTAATCTGAGTCACAGAGGTTATTTGTATGCTATTTCCACTTTGCTCGTGCCCCCTGCGACAGCTTCTGCTTTTCTGCCAGCTGCTGCAGGTCCTGTTGCCGGCACTGTAGGGGCAAAGCCTCCCTTCCAGTGGAGATCTCATCAGAGTCGGAAGCCCTCTTGATACCTTGAGATAATGATTATTATTAGTGCCAATACCCCTTTTGGGGGACCGTTAGCCTAAATTATAGCTCAGAATTGGCTATCCTCATTTGTTAATTATTCTTGTTTGTAAAATACTCCTCTGAGGGAGAGGGAATAAATGTTGCCATTAAGAACTTAAATAGGCTTTCAGATGAAATACCATAACCAGCTGCAGGTCAGCAACAAACCATTCTTTGTTAAGGTGTTTTTCTTTTACAGAGATACAGACTTARCAAGCTGAATAATCTCATCTTTTTAAGGTAGACTGTTAAGGTGGACTATTTATATGACCAAAAATATCCTCCAGGTCACAGCAGCTGAAAGGAATATTAAAGAACAATTAGCATAAAACATTCTGAAAAGCCCTGTGAAAAGGGCTGCGGTATTCTTTTCCTTATTGTTAATATTTGACACATTTCTTCTCCTGTGTTACTTGTATTTGGAAATAATAAAATCTTACAAAAAAAAAAAAATCCTTTCTGGCTGATACAAGAATTATGAATCTGCAATCAACACCAAACTACACTGAAATTGGAAATCTAATCTTACCCAGATTATTTAAAAATCAAACCCAAATAATTGCAGAGAATTGTTTGTGAATATTATAAGCAATATAAAATCAGTAGCGTGTGAAATTGTTTTAGAATACATAACAAATGCTGGCATCTCAGTATGAGCCTGAAATTACAGAGGAAAAATTACATTTTTGCCAAACCATACGTTTGTCTTTAAGCCACTAGCACACTATGCTATACCCTTAAATCAGACTATCTCAGAAATTGTGGAAGTGTCACGGAGCAATATGTAAAAATTCTAAAGAATTTCAGTACAGTTTGAACCTCCTTACAAGAAAAGATAGTATTTTATATATGTATATATAAAGTAAGCAAGAAGAATCCACCCAAGGAAGATGGAAARATATTTAGACACTGTGGAAAGAAATATACAGAAAACAGCTGTTGATATGACAGTGGTTCAGGAAATCCTACACAAAGTGAATGGATGTATCACCGTAGGTTTTAGTAGAAGAAAATTAGCTGTCATGGAAAAATATTTGAATAAAAAATTGGTAAATTTAGATTAAAAAATTTACAGGGTGAAACTGACAGAAAATATGAGAAATAAATACATTAAAAACCTGAATCTTAGCTATGATAGTGGTYACTGTATTTTAATTTTTTTCTATTTAACATCATTTTTCCATTTAGTGTAATTGTAGCTATCACACTATGACTGTACATGTAATAGGAACTTTGAACTTTCTTCTCAAAATTATTTTAATAGGATATAGACAATAACCCAGCTATTATTAGTGTACATCACTAGTTCAGTCAGTATACCTAATACAAGTAAAGATGGTATGAGTGGGCCAATAATTGTGCAGTTAATGACGTTAGTAAACTGTGACTACTGAAAACATTCGCTGTGAATCACTAAACCTACTCTGAGTCAATGCTCTGGGCATTTGCAGCGCCTTTACAAACCTTTGTGGCATAGTATGTTCCAGAGAGGAACAGAAATAAATAAGAACTTCCATTTTGTGTTCATCTTCAATTAAATTGAATTCACAAGTAAATTTATATCATAGTGAATTGAACCATCTGGACATACTGCAATCAAAGGAGGCTTCTGAAAGAGGTGTGAATGAGTAGGCTGCTCCAGTCTTATGTGGCTCATGATCCATACTCTCGTAAGAAGCCTGATGAGGAATGCCATCTAGTAACTGCAATAAACATTTTTTACTTAATATTTCTTTTTCTTGACCTTTGTTTTTTTTTCCTCTTAACTAGTTCAAATGTTTTAATATCTGCTTTCTTAATGATGTTAAAGAATAATTTATGGCTTCCTGGCTCTGCAAGCATGTCAAAAGTTTTTCACAGAGGCAAAAGAGGGCTTTCTTAAACTTTTCATTGTTTCATTACTGAGTGTTTCATASAGAGAAAAGCTATTTTCTTGAGGCAAAGAATCTCACAAGTAATCAGGCATAAAATCAGATGTGGAAAAAAAAAAAGAAGATAATCCTGAGGCAGTGCGCTCAAAGGAGCAGTGATGGTTTGAACAGAGTATGAATTCTGCTACAATTCTGTTCTTACAGTGTTTTATATCCTTCATTCCTCTTGTGGGCATAACTAAGTCCATGTACAAAAACCGAAACCTCAGACACAGAAACGTACTCCTTCCCATTCACTGTTTACTGAACTTGGAAAGATCCTAAGCACTAGCTCCAGCTGGTGAGGCATGCCTTTCTAATGAGATATGCTAACATTAAAGGTGAGGCACAGCTCTGTGTGAAATGGGGGCTAATAACCTCTGCTGAGCTGATAAACATGGGTTTCATGCCAGCATTGCTCAAGCCAGTGACATCAAGGCTGCAATAAGGTAGCTGAAAGAAAGGAGGCAGCAGCAAGAGTCCAAGGCGAAGGGTAGGGATAGGGAGGCAATTACTAGTTACCTAGTGCTGTATGAAGCAAAGTAAACCTAATGTCATAATAGAATGAAGCGGAGGCAAATGGAGTTTGAAGAGGTAAATAAGTCACAGGGGGTACAAAACCTCTTCTATTTTGTTAAGCTGAAGGGCAAAAGTGCTCTAATAATACCAGGAAACAGTAGAGAAGAAAATCAGTACGGCATTTCTGTGCATTAGGAATCCAAGATGATATAGTGCTACTGATATAATTATGGTGTCTTGCTTTCCAAGCCACCTATCTGCATAGACACAGCTAGTTATAATTGCTAACAATTAGCAGACTGGGTTGCGCTTTGCTCCTTCTTGGAGGAGACACATAATATGCCCTATAATTCATCTTTCTGACCCATTTTGTAGAAAACACTACTCATACTGGCAGAAACTTGTTTGACAGAAGGCATGTCAGCAAGAGCTTTTGCTCTGTCTCACTCCACTGGCCGCAATAGAAGTTAGTACCAAAGCTATTGTCCTAGATAACTGCTGTTGTCACTGTAATGTTTCAGGCTTGATTTTAAAGTAACAGTTTCTTTTCTTTGTGCACAGCAAATAACAAGGAGAAGTTAATAAAAGGCATTTGTTAGTTTAGCTACAAGACCATCTACTAAAGTCAGAAACAAGACGGACTAATGTTCTATTGGATAAGCAGGAGGAAGATCTGAATTAATATAATACTAAGTTCAAATGAATTTTTGTAAGGTAGTATTTGTCTCACACTCAGGAGTCTAGGCCTACTGAAATATGTAAGAATAATCATTGCATTTAAAAATTAAGAGGGATACTTCACTGTTTGCTTTTGATCAAATCAGCAGACTTGCCACAGTAACATCCTTCCTGCCAGTTTAACTGATTGAAAAGGAACAAGAAGCTTAAGTGCCTCTTCAGATGAACAGCAATACTAGATACCATGGTTTCACCAATTGTTTCACAGGTTAGGTAACAACACGGTTCTTTGGTTAAGAAAACTAAGACATAAAGGGGTAAAATAAGTTGTCTGAGGTGCAATTCAGTGATATAGCCAGAATTAGAATCTGGCCCTATTGTTACAAATCTACCTCCATCATTGCACTGCATTGACTTCTCTTGAGTTAGTGTCTAAAATGCAGTGTATTTAATAATCATAGTTAAGTACTCAAAGTTAGAGCCTATAAGCAAAGTCATTATTTATTTTTTAATATCAAAAATAATTATTGGAAGTCACTCCAAGATTTGCATACATTGCTAGATTATGCTTTTAATTGTAGATTGCAATTCAATTGAAAATGAAGGATTTAATATCTACATGACAAAAGAGGGTTAGTTAGGCATGGCTGGAAACTTTAAAATGTTTGTTTTGCAACTGGTATTCTACCTGATAGGTAACTGATGCATCTGTACTGAGACTGATGTAGAGAAGTGTTTTGATCAGATAGCCATACAGAATGTGTTCCCTGTCTGCCCTCTCTGTGCTTATTTCTCAGTACTGGGTATAATTTGATGTAAGTTGTAAAATGACAAGGATCCATAAAAATCTTAAATGGACAACTGTCACTCTGCCCAAGTCCCTACTGTCTTATTCTTCATTTTCCACTTAAAAGACTCTTTCTGAGGCTATTTACAGTTGTTACTCAGATAAAAAAGCACCCTTAAAGTTGATGGGAATTTTGGTCTTGTTAGAGTAGAGGCACTAGCAGAGAAGAAATCTCCAAGAACTGTTGTGGAATTTCCCCTTCGTTATTCACATGCCATAGAGGGATTTCCTCCACTTCCGACTCCTGTGGAACAAGCAGTAATTTTTAGTCTAACCTACTTTCTGGGACCTTTGGGAAGTCCTAGCCATACTTAGAAACTCAGCCCCTCAGTGCCATTACTCTTCCCTGTATTGTCCTATCTATTCCTATCACCTTGGTTTGATGGGCAAATAGATTTCTCTGAGTACAAGCACAGGACAAGCAAGGYGACTGTCCTTCGCATTGGCTTGCAGTTTACACAGGCCACTTCCTTGAAAAGTCAGCCCATATTTAGAAAATTCTGGAGTTTTGACTGCACTTTTATAACGCTGCTTATATGAAGCTCCAACCCACACTTGGATCCTGTTTGTAGAGGGGGCCCTATCCTGAACTTTCAGAACGCCAAGGAAATGGCCTAGCAACCCATCAGTACAGACCAGTAGGGGAGAATAGCAGCAATAGCTGACACCCCTTCTCTCTTCTACTCCATCTGCAAAGAAAAAAAGTCTTTTATAACAGCTAAAGATGGGTAGGTTATGTTCGTATTCTTCTCCAAAACCAGTCCCTTCCTTTGGCTTAGAATGGGCAAGGTTGTCCAGAAGTCTTCTGACAAGGTGAATGGGGCTGTACACATAGCTATGCTTTCATAGCTATGCTTTCATGCTGTCTGCAGACTTAAGGCATCACTATTTATGTTCCAGTTATGTTTTCAACTTTTACTTTGCAACCACAGGCCTAGGAAATTATGCTATGAGGAAAACAAGCAAAAAAAGTCACAAAATAATTCTGTCATTTGTGGATCTGGGGTCTAGGCACAGATTTTTTTCTTTACAGAAGACACTGAAATTGCAATAGAAATAGGGATACTTTACCTGTAGAAGGGCAAACACTACAGTTCAAGTAACAAAGTGAATCTCTAAAACGGTGCTTTCAGAAACAGTAGGCCACACACTGTATTAAATACTGCTAGCTCTGTTGCAGAGAATGGAAATGTGAAAGAACAAGATTGTCTTCTCTGCATTTAGACAAATTATAAAAAGTGTAATTTTTATACAGTTCCAAAATATTCCTGAGTATGCATCCCTGGAATAGTTAAAACTATTTCAAAGTTCATTACAGATAACCTAATGTTTCTATATTCTGTTGCTTCAAAGTGAAGGAATCCATCCAACTATCACATCAGTTCTACTAAAGCATTCTAAATATTTTCTAGACTAATACTCCTGAAGACTCCTGACAGCTAGGCTAAAAATGRAAGTCTTCAGTTTGGGATTAGAAAAACACCGCAAGTTTTCTCCCTCTTAATTAATTTCAAGCAAGGTCTTTCAAAAGAGGGTTCAGTAATCAAAACTAAACATCTCACCCCCATAAGCCTGGCTACATTTTAAATAATCATCTTGCATGGCTCTGCAGCTGAGCTCAAGGAGAGCAGGGATTCGCTAGGGCAGGCTACATCAGTAGGTACCAGCAATGCACTGGTATCTAACAGGCTGCCCTGGAGGCCTGCATGAAGGTCCTGATGTGAGGAACAATAAAGCCAATTGAACAACCTCTAGCTTGCCCACTTTTTTGGAGCTATTACAACATGGCAAATAGCTACCCTGTCAGCAATTCATTCTGAATTGATGTGAGGGTTTACCTCACTGAAAATGAGTTAAATTCTCTTACAGTTTGACAAGATGCAACTTACAGAAACTATAAAGCTTCTTGACAAGTTTTTAGGGCTGCAAGTCTTAAAAAAAAATTGTAAATGAAACATGACTGTTTCTGGGTACCTTTTCCAAAATTTTAAGTTTCCTCTTGTGTTCATCTCCACCTTTTATAAGGAATCATCTATTGGGATAGGCCAGTTTACAATATGTTTCATAAAGAAGACATTATGCAATATTTATCTAAAATACAGTAGTCTGACTGCAGGAACAGTGAGCAATAGCAATACTGAGAATGTGTGCAAAGTGAATTATGTGTTATATAACAAGCTGCCTAAAACCGAAAATATTTAGAACTGTTTAATCAGAATTTAATCTAAAAAATTATACAAACTCAGCATAAAATATTTTTCAGGAATTGATGAGGCAGCTGCTGTTATTAACACATGACTAATATTTGGGCTATCAACTCCTACTAGCCAGTCTTTAATTCTCAAAAAATGCTTTATGCCAAAGTCATTGTTGTCTAATTAGTGCCTGCAAGAAAAACTGATGAGCCAGGGAAGTTCCATAGTATTGCATGCACAATTGTGTACTATATACTGTTGCCAGATCCAGGGAGCTTCGTGGTTGGTTATTCAGGCTTTTACAAAAATGCTTTAGTAGTTGTCTTTAAGGGCTAGTAGTTTATTGGCAGTTATTTCACCGATGTATCACCAGACTCCTATTTTCATCTAAGACTGTAGTTTTTCCCTTGCTTTCCGTTATTTCTCTTGTTTCACAGGAAGGCTAGTCATGAGTTCACACCAAAGATCTGATTTGGGGAAAAAGAAGACTTGATTTTATTGAAAAAGAAATCTCATTGCAAGAATCAAAACAAAGCCACTTAACTGCACGTTTTTAATTCCATAAAATAAATTACATAGTAATATTTCAAGTTCAATAACATTTTTTTCTACTCTTAAACGTTCTCTTCAGTTTCACATATATGGAAAAAGGTCACTGATGGGGATTTTTTTTTTAATACCACATCCAGACATTTGGGTTAGGAAACCTAATCTGTTTAGCTTCTACTCTACTTGGATTTTTTTTTCCAAACATTTAATTTCAGTCACTTTAGTGCATTGTTTTTGTGCCTTTGTGTGTGTATGTAAAAGTATTTTGAAAAATGCTGCTGCAATTTAATTTATATTACATGGAAGAGAAAGTGGTTTTAGTTTGAGATTTTTGTAAAATGCTTTGTGAATCGACTACATAATCTATTAAGCAGATACCAACCCATATGTTAATGCGGTACTTGAGATTTGAAATGCACAAGTGGCAAGAGATAGCTTAAGGACAATGGCTTAGGCAAGCAAATTGCTTGTCATCATTTGCTTTTCTGTAACCAGGTCGCCCCCCTCCTTGCGCTCCCCCTTCCCTGCTAAATCGCTCCAGAAAGCTGGATTTTGTGTTAATGTGGGTGTGCCTGGATTTCATCTCCTTAGCAGGAAAACCTCCTCCCCCCCCCCTTCCCCGAGGAGCCCGGTCAGGGGTGCGGATCGCTGCTCTCAACGTCGGGAGCGATGAATCCCCCATCTTCTTCTTCAAGGGCATCAGCGACTCCCCTTCCCCACCCCCCCTCTTCTTTCTTTCTTTTCTTTCTTTCTTTCTTTCACCGACGAGCTTTCCCTCGCTCTCCCCAAACGGAGTCAAAGAGCTGGGGGAGTCTTCCGCCCCCCCCGGGGCAGCCCCTGCGGGTGCCGGGCCCCCGCCGC